>NW_028155230.1:0-116709 GCF_905171665.1 Trachurus trachurus | reverse complement strand
AACCACCGGCCCGATTTCAACCAAACCTTCTGCGTTGGACTCCCCTCGGACCCCCAGATGATATATCCGAGTTTGGAGAAATTTTAATTTTTGGTCAAAAAAAAAAAAAAAATTTGGTCAAAAAAAGACGACAGGCGCGTACCTGTCGTCTTTTTAAAATCGCCTGTTTGGTTTTTGGTCATTTTCTCCAAAACCACCGGCCCGATTTCAACCAAACCTTCTGCGTTGGACTCCCCTCGGACCCCCAGATGATATATCCGAGTTTGGAGAAATTTTAAATTTTTGGTCAAAAAAAAAAAAAAATTTGGTCAAAAAAAGACGACAGGCGCGTACCTGTCGTCTTTTTAAAATCGCCTGTTTGGTTTTTGGTCATTTTCTCCAAAACCACCGGCCCGATTTCAACCAAACCTTCTGCGTTGGACTCCCCTCGGACCCCCAGATGATATATCCGAGTTTGGAGAAATTTGGAGAAATTTTAATTTTTGGTCAAAAAAAAAAAAAAAATTGGTCAAAAAAAGACGACAGGCGCGTACCTGTCGTCTTTTTAAAATCGCCTGTTTGGTTTTTGGTCATTTTCTCCAAAACCACCGGCCCGATTTCAACCAAACCTTCTGCGTTGGACTCCCCTCGGACCCCCAGATGATATATCCGAGTTTGGAGAAATTTTAATTTTTGGTCAAAAAAAAAAAAAAAATTGGTCAAAAAAAGACGACAGGCGCGTACCTGTCGTCTTTTTAAAATCGCCTGTTTGGTTTTTGGTCATTTTCTCCAAAACCACCGGCCCGATTTCAACCAAACCTTCTGCGTTGGACTCCCCTCGGACCCCCAGATGATATATCCGAGTTTGGAGAAATTTTAATTTTTGGTCAAAAAAAAAAAAAAATTGGTCAAAAAAAGACGACAGGCGCGTACCTGTCGTCTTTTTAAAATCGCCTGTTTGGTTTTTGGTCATTTTCTCCAAAACCACCGGCCCGATTTCAACCAAACCTTCTGCGTTGGACTCCCCTCGGACCCCCAGATGATATATCCGAGTTTGGAGAAATTTTAATTTTTGGTCAAAAAAAAAAAAAAATTTGGTCAAAAAAAGACGACAGGCGCGTACCTGTCGTCTTTTTAAAATCGCCTGTTTGGTTTTTGGTCATTTTCTCCAAAACCACCGGCCCGATTTCAACCAAACCTTCTGCGTTGGACTCCCCTCGGACCCCCAGATGATATATCCGAGTTTGGAGAAATTTTAATTTTTGGTCAAAAAAAAAAAAAAAATTGGTCAAAAAAAGACGACAGGCGCGTACCTGTCGTCTTTTTAAAATCGCCTGTTTGGTTTTTGGTCATTTTCTCCAAAACCACCGGCCCGATTTCAACCAAACCTTCTGCGTTGGACCCCCCTCGGACCCCCAGATGATATATCCGAGTTTGGAGAAATTTTAATTTTTGGTCAAAAAAAAAAAAAAATTGGTCAAAAAAAGACGACAGGCGCGTACCTGTCGTCTTTTTAAAATCGCCTGTTTGGTTTTTGGTCATTTTCTCCAAAACCACCGGCCCGATTTCAACCAAACCTTCTGCGTTGGACTCCCCTCGGACCCCCAGATGATATATCCGAGTTTGGAGAAATTTTAATTTTTGGTCAAAAAAAAAAAAAAATTTGGTCAAAAAAAGACGACAGGCGCGTACCTGTCGTCTTTTTAAAATCGCCTGTTTGGTTTTTGGTCATTTTCTCCAAAACCACCGGCCCGATTTCAACCAAACCTTCTGCGTTGGACTCCCCTCGGACCCCCAGATGATATATCCGAGTTTGGAGAAATTTTAATTTTTGGTCAAAAAAAAAAAAAAAATTGGTCAAAAAAAGACGACAGGCGCGTACCTGTCGTCTTTTTAAAATCGCCTGTTTGGTTTTTGGTCATTTTCTCCAAAACCACCGGCCCGATTTCAACCAAACCTTCTGCGTTGGACTCCCCTCGGACCCCCAGATGATATATCCGAGTTTGGAGAATTGAAATTTTAATTTTTGGTCAAAAAAAAAAAAAAAATTGGTCAAAAAAAGACGACAGGCGCGTACCTGTCGTCTTTTTAAAATCGCCTGTTTGGTTTTTGGTCATTTTCTCCAAAACCACCGGCCCGATTTCAACCAAACCTTCTGCGTTGGACTCCCCTCGGACCCCCAGATGATATATCCGAGTTTGGAGAAATTTTAATTTTTGGTCAAAAAAAAAAAAAAAATTGGTCAAAAAAAGACGACAGGCGCGTACCTGTCGTCTTTTTAAAATCGCCTGTTTGGTTTTTGGTCATTTTCTCCAAAACCACCGGCCCGATTTCAACCAAACCTTCTGCGTTGGACTCCCCTCGGACCCCCAGATGATATATCCGAGTTTGGAGAAATTTTAATTTTTGGTCAAAAAAAAAAAAAAATTGGTCAAAAAAAGACGACAGGCGCGTACCTGTCGTCTTTTTAAAATCGCCTGTTTGGTTTTTGGTCATTTTCTCCAAAACCACCGGCCCGATTTCAACCAAACCTTCTGCGTTGGACTCCCCTCGGACCCCCAGATGATATATCCGAGTTTGGAGAAATTTTAATTTTTGGTCAAAAAAAAAAAAAAAATTGGTCAAAAAAAGACGACAGGCGCGTACCTGTCGTCTTTTTAAAATCGCCTGTTTGGTTTTTGGTCATTTTCTCCAAAACCACCGGCCCGATTTCAACCAAACCTTCTGCGTTGGACTCCCCTCGGACCCCCAGATGATATATCCGAGTTTGGAGAAATTGAAATTTTAATTTTTGGTCAAAAAAAAAAAAAAAATTGGTCAAAAAAAGACGACAGGCGCGTACCTGTCGTCTTTTTAAAATCGCCTGTTTGGTTTTTGGTCATTTTCTCCAAAACCACCGGCCCGATTTCAACCAAACCTTCTGCGTTGGACTCCCCTCGGACCCCCAGATGATATATCCGAGTTTGGAGAAATTGAATTTAATTTTTGGTCAAAAAAAAAAAAAAAATTGGTCAAAAAAAGACGACAGGCGCGTACCTGTCGTCTTTTTAAAATCGCCTGTTTGGTTTTTGGTCATTTTCTCCAAAACCACCGGCCCGATTTCAACCAAACCTTCTGCGTTGGACTCCCCTCGGACCCCCAGATGATATATCCGAGTTTGGAGAAATTTTAATTTTTGGTCAAAAAAAAAAAAAAAATTGGTCAAAAAAAGACGACAGGCGCGTACCTGTCGTCTTTTTAAAATCGCCTGTTTGGTTTTTGGTCATTTTCTCCAAAACCACCGGCCCGATTTCAACCAAACCTTCTGCGTTGGACTCCCCTCGGACCCCCAGATGATATATCCGAGTTTGGAGAAATTTTAATTTTTGGTCAAAAAAAAAAAAAAATTGGTCAAAAAAAGACGACAGGCGCGTACCTGTCGTCTTTTTAAAATCGCCTGTTTGGTTTTTGGTCATTTTCTCCAAAACCACCGGCCCGATTTCAACCAAACCTTCTGCGTTGGACTCCCCTCGGACCCCCAGATGATATATCCGAGTTTGGAGAAATTTGGAGAAATTTTAATTTTTGGTCAAAAAAAAAAAAAAATTGGTCAAAAAAAGACGACAGGCGCGTACCTGTCGTCTTTTTAAAATCGCCTGTTTGGTTTTTGGTCATTTTCTCCAAAACCACCGGCCCGATTTCAACCAAACCTTCTGCGTTGGACTCCCCTCGGACCCCCAGATGATATATCCGAGTTTGGAGAAATTTTAATTTTTGGTCAAAAAAAAAAAAAAAATTGGTCAAAAAAAGACGACAGGCGCGTACCTGTCGTCTTTTTAAAATCGCCTGTTTGGTTTTTGGTCATTTTCTCCAAAACCACCGGCCCGATTTCAACCAAACCTTCTGCGTTGGACTCCCCTCGGACCCCCAGATGATATATCCGAGTTTGGAGAAATTTTAATTTTTGGTCAAAAAAAAAAAAAAATTGGTCAAAAAAAGACGACAGGCGCGTACCTGTCGTCTTTTTAAAATCGCCTGTTTGGTTTTTGGTCATTTTCTCCAAAACCACCGGCCCGATTTCAACCAAACCTTCTGCGTTGGACTCCCCTCGGACCCCCAGATGATATATCCGAGTTTGGAGAAATTTGGAGAAATTTTAATTTTTGGTCAAAAAAAAAAAAAAATTGGTCAAAAAAAGACGACAGGCGCGTACCTGTCGTCTTTTTAAAATCGCCTGTTTGGTTTTTGGTCATTTTCTCCAAAACCACCGGCCCGATTTCAACCAAACCTTCTGCGTTGGACTCCCCTCGGACCCCCAGATGATATATCCGAGTTTGGAGAAATTTTAATTTTTGGTCAAAAAAAAAAAAAAAATTGGTCAAAAAAAGACGACAGGCGCGTACCTGTCGTCTTTTTAAAATCGCCTGTTTGGTTTTTGGTCATTTTCTCCAAAACCACCGGCCCGATTTCAACCAAACCTTCTGCGTTGGACTCCCCTCGGACCCCCAGATGATATATCCGAGTTTGGAGAAATTTTAATTTTTGGTCAAAAAAAAAAAAAAAATTGGTCAAAAAAAGACGACAGGCGCGTACCTGTCGTCTTTTTAAAATCGCCTGTTTGGTTTTTGGTCATTTTCTCCAAAACCACCGGCCCGATTTCAACCAAACCTTCTGCGTTGGACTCCCCTCGGACCCCCAGATGATATATCCGAGTTTGGAGAAATTTTAATTTTTGGTCAAAAAAAAAAAAAAAATTGGTCAAAAAAAGACGACAGGCGCGTACCTGTCGTCTTTTTAAAATCGCCTGTTTGGTTTTTGGTCATTTTCTCCAAAACCACCGGCCCGATTTCAACCAAACCTTCTGCGTTGGACTCCCCTCGGACCCCCAGATGATATATCCGAGTTTGGAGAAATTTTAATTTTTGGTCAAAAAAAAAAAAAAATTTGGTCAAAAAAAGACGACAGGCGCGTACCTGTCGTCTTTTTAAAATCGCCTGTTTGGTTTTTGGTCATTTTCTCCAAAACCACCGGCCCGATTTCAACCAAACCTTCTGCGTTGGACTCCCCTCGGACCCCCAGATGATATATCCGAGTTTGGAGAAATTTTAATTTTTGGTCAAAAAAAAAAAAAAATTGGTCAAAAAAAGACGACAGGCGCGTACCTGTCGTCTTTTTAAAATCGCCTGTTTGGTTTTTGGTCATTTTCTCCAAAACCACCGGCCCGATTTCAACCAAACCTTCTGCGTTGGACTCCCCTCGGACCCCCAGATGATATATCCGAGTTTGGAGAAATTTTAATTTTTGGTCAAAAAAAAAAAAAAAATTGGTCAAAAAAAGACGACAGGCGCGTACCTGTCGTCTTTTTAAAATCGCCTGTTTGGTTTTTGGTCATTTTCTCCAAAACCACCGGCCCGATTTCAACCAAACCTTCTGCGTTGGACTCCCCTCGGACCCCCAGATGATATATCCGAGTTTGGAGAAATTTTAATTTTTGGTCAAAAAAAAAAAAAAAATTGGTCAAAAAAAGACGACAGGCGCGTACCTGTCGTCTTTTTAAAATCGCCTGTTTGGTTTTTGGTCATTTTCTCCAAAACCACCGGCCCGATTTCAACCAAACCTTCTGCGTTGGACTCCCCTCGGACCCCCAGATGATATATCCGAGTTTGGAGAAATTTGAGAATTTAATTTTGGTCAAAAAAAAAAAAAAAATTGGTCAAAAAAAGACGACAGGCGCGTACCTGTCGTCTTTTTAAAATCGCCTGTTTGGTTTTTGGTCATTTTCTCCAAAACCACCGGCCCGATTTCAACCAAACCTTCTGCGTTGGACTCCCCTCGGACCCCCAGATGATATATCCGAGTTTGGAGAAATTTTAATTTTTGGTCAAAAAAAAAAAAAAAATTGGTCAAAAAAAGACGACAGGCGCGTACCTGTCGTCTTTTTAAAATCGCCTGTTTGGTTTTTGGTCATTTTCTCCAAAACCACCGGCCCGATTTCAACCAAACCTTCTGCGTTGGACTCCCCTCGGACCCCCAGATGATATATCCGAGTTTGGAGAAATTTGGAGAAATTTTAATTTTTGGTCAAAAAAAAAAAAAAAATTGGTCAAAAAAAAACGACAGGCGCGTACCTGTCGTCTTTTTAAAATCGCCTGTTTGGTTTTTGGTCATTTTCTCCAAAACCACCGGCCCGATTTCAACCAAACCTTCTGCGTTGGACTCCCCTCGGACCCCCAGATGATATATCCGAGTTTGGAGAAATTTTAATTTTTGGTCAAAAAAAAAAAAAAAATTGGTCAAAAAAAGACGACAGGCGCGTACCTGTCGTCTTTTTAAAATCGCCTGTTTGGTTTTTGGTCATTTTCTCCAAAACCACCGGCCCGATTTCAACCAAACCTTCTGCGTTGGACTCCCCTCGGACCCCCAGATGATATATCCGAGTTTGGAGAAATTTGAATTATTGTTAAAAAAAAAAAAAAAATTGGTCAAAAAAAGACGACAGGCGCGTACCTGTCGTCTTTTTAAAATCGCCTGTTTGGTTTTTGGTCATTTTCTCCAAAACCACCGGCCCGATTTCAACCAAACCTTCTGCGTTGGACTCCCCTCGGACCCCCAGATGATATATCCGAGTTTGGAGAAATTGAATTTAATTTTTGGTCAAAAAAAAAAAAAAAATTGGTCAAAAAAAGACGACAGGCGCGTACCTGTCGTCTTTTTAAAATCGCCTGTTTGGTTTTTGGTCATTTTCTCCAAAACCACCGGCCCGATTTCAACCAAACCTTCTGCGTTGGACTCCCCTCGGACCCCCAGATGATATATCCGAGTTTGGAGAAATTTTAATTTTTGGTCAAAAAAAAAAAAAAAATTGGTCAAAAAAAGACGACAGGCGCGTACCTGTCGTCTTTTTAAAATCGCCTGTTTGGTTTTTGGTCATTTTCTCCAAAACCACCGGCCCGATTTCAACCAAACCTTCTGCGTTGGACTGCCCTCGGACCCCCAGATGATATATCCGAGTTTGGAGAAATTTTAATTTTTGGTCAAAAAAAAAAAAAAATTGGTCAAAAAAAGACGACAGGCGCGTACCTGTCGTCTTTTTAAAATCGCCTGTTTGGTTTTTGGTCATTTTCTCCAAAACCACCGGCCCGATTTCAACCAAACCTTCTGCGTTGGACTCCCCTCGGACCCCCAGATGATATATCCGAGTTTGGAGAAATTTTAATTTTTGGTCAAAAAAAAAAAAAAAATTGGTCAAAAAAAGACGACAGGCGCGTACCTGTCGTCTTTTTAAAATCGCCTGTTTGGTTTTTGGTCATTTTCTCCAAAACCACCGGCCCGATTTCAACCAAACCTTCTGCGTTGGACTCCCCTCGGACCCCCAGATGATATATCCGAGTTTGGAGAAATTTGGAGAAATTTTAATTTTTGGTCAAAAAAAAAAAAAATTTGGTCAAAAAAAGACGACAGGCGCGTACCTGTCGTCTTTTTAAAATCGCCTGTTTGGTTTTTGGTCATTTTCTCCAAAACCACCGGCCCGATTTCAACCAAACCTTCTGCGTTGGACTCCCCTCGGACCCCCAGATGATATATCCGAGTTTGGAGAAATTTTAATTTTTGGTCAAAAAAAAAAAAAAAATTGGTCAAAAAAAGACGACAGGCGCGTACCTGTCGTCTTTTTAAAATCGCCTGTTTGGTTTTTGGTCATTTTCTCCAAAACCACCGGCCCGATTTCAACCAAACCTTCTGCGTTGGACTCCCCTCGGACCCCCAGATGATATATCCGAGTTTGGAGAAATTTTAATTTTTGGTCAAAAAAAAAAAAAAAATTGGTCAAAAAAAGACGACAGGCGCGTACCTGTCGTCTTTTTAAAATCGCCTGTTTGGTTTTTGGTCATTTTCTCCAAAACCACCGGCCCGATTTCAACCAAACCTTCTGCGTTGGACTCCCCTCGGACCCCCAGATGATATATCCGAGTTTGGAGAAATTTTAATTTTTGGTCAAAAAAAAAAAAAAAATTGGTCAAAAAAAGACGACAGGCGCGTACCTGTCGTCTTTTTAAAATCGCCTGTTTGGTTTTTGGTCATTTTCTCCAAAACCACCGGCCCGATTTCAACCAAACCTTCTGCGTTGGACTCCCCTCGGACCCCCAGATGATATATCCGAGTTTGGAGAAATTTTAATTTTTGGTCAAAAAAAAAAAAAAAATTGGTCAAAAAAAGACGACAGGCGCGTACCTGTCGTCTTTTTAAAATCGCCTGTTTGGTTTTTGGTCATTTTCTCCAAAACCACCGGCCCGATTTCAACCAAACCTTCTGCGTTGGACTCCCCTCGGACCCCCAGATGATATATCCGAGTTTGGAGAAATTTTAATTTTTGGTCAAAAAAAAAAAAAAATTGGTCAAAAAAAGACGACAGGCGCGTACCTGTCGTCTTTTTAAAATCGCCTGTTTGGTTTTTGGTCATTTTCTCCAAAACCACCGGCCCGATTTCAACCAAACCTTCTGCGTTGGACTCCCCTCGGACCCCCAGATGATATATCCGAGTTTGGAGAAATTTTAATTTTTGGTCAAAAAAAAAAAAAAAATTGGTCAAAAAAAGACGACAGGCGCGTACCTGTCGTCTTTTTAAAATCGCCTGTTTGGTTTTTGGTCATTTTCTCCAAAACCACCGGCCCGATTTCAACCAAACCTTCTGCGTTGGACTCCCCTCGGACCCCCAGATGATATATCCGAGTTTGGAGAAATTTTAATTTTTGGTCAAAAAAAAAAAAAAAATTGGTCAAAAAAAGACGACAGGCGCGTACCTGTCGTCTTTTTAAAATCGCCTGTTTGGTTTTTGGTCATTTTCTCCAAAACCACCGGCCCGATTTCAACCAAACCTTCTGCGTTGGACTCCCCTCGGACCCCCAGATGATATATCCGAGTTTGGAGAAATTTTAATTTTTGGTCAAAAAAAAAAAAAAAATTGGTCAAAAAAAGACGACAGGCGCGTACCTGTCGTCTTTTTAAAATCGCCTGTTTGGTTTTTGGTCATTTTCTCCAAAACCACCGGCCCGATTTCAACCAAACCTTCTGCGTTGGACTCCCCTCGGACCCCCAGATGATATATCCGAGTTTGGAGAAATTTTAATTTTTGGTCAAAAAAAAAAAAAAATTTGGTCAAAAAAAGACGACAGGCGCGTACCTGTCGTCTTTTTAAAATCGCCTGTTTGGTTTTTGGTCATTTTCTCCAAAACCACCGGCCCGATTTCAACCAAACCTTCTGCGTTGGACTCCCCTCGGACCCCCAGATGATATATCCGAGTTTGGAGAAATTTTAATTTTTGGTCAAAAAAAAAAAAAAAATTGGTCAAAAAAAGACGACAGGCGCGTACCTGTCGTCTTTTTAAAATCGCCTGTTTGGTTTTTGGTCATTTTCTCCAAAACCACCGGCCCGATTTCAACCAAACCTTCTGCGTTGGACTCCCCTCGGACCCCCAGATGATATATCCGAGTTTGGAGAAATTTTAATTTTTGGTCAAAAAAAAAAAAAAAATTGGTCAAAAAAAGACGACAGGCGCGTACCTGTCGTCTTTTTAAAATCGCCTGTTTGGTTTTTGGTCATTTTCTCCAAAACCACCGGCCCGATTTCAACCAAACCTTCTGCGTTGGACTCCCCTCGGACCCCCAGATGATATATCCGAGTTTGGAGAAATTTGGAGAAATTTAATTTTTGGTCAAAAAAAAAAAAAAAATTGGTCAAAAAAAGACGACAGGCGCGTACCTGTCGTCTTTTTAAAATCGCCTGTTTGGTTTTTGGTCATTTTCTCCAAAACCACCGGCCCGATTTCAACCAAACCTTCTGCGTTGGACTCCCCTCGGACCCCCAGATGATATATCCGAGTTTGGAGAAATTTTAATTTTTGGTCAAAAAAAAAAAAAAATTGGTCAAAAAAAGACGACAGGCGCGTACCTGTCGTCTTTTTAAAATCGCCTGTTTGGTTTTTGGTCATTTTCTCCAAAACCACCGGCCCGATTTCAACCAAACCTTCTGCGTTGGACTCCCCTCGGACCCCCAGATGATATATCCGAGTTTGGAGAAATTTTAATTTTTGGTCAAAAAAAAAAAAAAATTGGTCAAAAAAAGACGACAGGCGCGTACCTGTCGTCTTTTTAAAATCGCCTGTTTGGTTTTTGGTCATTTTCTCCAAAACCACCGGCCCGATTTCAACCAAACCTTCTGCGTTGGACTCCCCTCGGACCCCCAGATGATATATCCGAGTTTGGAGAAATTTTAATTTTTGGTCAAAAAAAAAAAAAAATTGGTCAAAAAAAGACGACAGGCGCGTACCTGTCGTCTTTTTAAAATCGCCTGTTTGGTTTTTGGTCATTTTCTCCAAAACCACCGGCCCGATTTCAACCAAACCTTCTGCGTTGGACTCCCCTCGGACCCCCAGATGATATATCCGAGTTTGGAGAAATTTTAATTTTTGGTCAAAAAAAAAAAAAAAATTGGTCAAAAAAAGACGACAGGCGCGTACCTGTCGTCTTTTTAAAATCGCCTGTTTGGTTTTTGGTCATTTTCTCCAAAACCACCGGCCCGATTTCAACCAAACCTTCTGCGTTGGACTCCCCTCGGACCCCCAGATGATATATCCGAGTTTGGAGAAATTTGAAGAAATTTTAATTTTTGGTCAAAAAAAAAAAAAAAATTGGTCAAAAAAAGACGACAGGCGCGTACCTGTCGTCTTTTTAAAATCGCCTGTTTGGTTTTTGGTCATTTTCTCCAAAACCACCGGCCCGATTTCAACCAAACCTTCTGCGTTGGACTCCCCTCGGACCCCCAGATGATATATCCGAGTTTGGAGAAATTTTAATTTTTGGTCAAAAAAAAAAAAAAAATTGGTCAAAAAAAGACGACAGGCGCGTACCTGTCGTCTTTTTAAAATCGCCTGTTTGGTTTTTGGTCATTTTCTCCAAAACCACCGGCCCGATTTCAACCAAACCTTCTGCGTTGGACTCCCCTCGGACCCCCAGATGATATATCCGAGTTTGGAGAAATTTTAATTTTTGGTCAAAAAAAAAAAAAAAATTGGTCAAAAAAAGACGACAGGCGCGTACCTGTCGTCTTTTTAAAATCGCCTGTTTGGTTTTTGGTCATTTTCTCCAAAACCACCGGCCCGATTTCAACCAAACCTTCTGCGTTGGACTCCCCTCGGACCCCCAGATGATATATCCGAGTTTGGAGAAATTTTAATTTTTGGTCAAAAAAAAAAAAAAAATTGGTCAAAAAAAGACGACAGGCGCGTACCTGTCGTCTTTTTAAAATCGCCTGTTTGGTTTTTGGTCATTTTCTCCAAAACCACCGGCCCGATTTCAACCAAACCTTCTGCGTTGGACTCCCCTCGGACCCCCAGATGATATATCCGAGTTTGGAGAATTGAAATTTTAATTTTTGGTCAAAAAAAAAAAAAAAATTGGTCAAAAAAAGACGACAGGCGCGTACCTGTCGTCTTTTTAAAATCGCCTGTTTGGTTTTTGGTCATTTTCTCCAAAACCACCGGCCCGATTTCAACCAAACCTTCTGCGTTGGACTCCCCTCGGACCCCCAGATGATATATCCGAGTTTGGAGAAATTTTAATTTTTGGTCAAAAAAAAAAAAAAAATTGGTCAAAAAAAGACGACAGGCGCGTACCTGTCGTCTTTTTAAAATCGCCTGTTTGGTTTTTGGTCATTTTCTCCAAAACCACCGGCCCGATTTCAACCAAACCTTCTGCGTTGGACTCCCCTCGGACCCCCAGATGATATATCCGAGTTTGGAGAAATTTTAATTTTTGGTCAAAAAAAAAAAAAAAATTGGTCAAAAAAAGACGACAGGCGCGTACCTGTCGTCTTTTTAAAATCGCCTGTTTGGTTTTTGGTCATTTTCTCCAAAACCACCGGCCCGATTTCAACCAAACCTTCTGCGTTGGACTCCCCTCGGACCCCCAGATGATATATCCGAGTTTGGAGAAATTTTAATTTTTGGTCAAAAAAAAAAAAAAATTGGTCAAAAAAAGACGACAGGCGCGTACCTGTCGTCTTTTTAAAATCGCCTGTTTGGTTTTTGGTCATTTTCTCCAAAACCACCGGCCCGATTTCAACCAAACCTTCTGCGTTGGACTCCCCTCGGACCCCCAGATGATATATCCGAGTTTGGAGAAATTTTAATTTTTGGTCAAAAAAAAAAAAAAAATTGGTCAAAAAAAGACGACAGGCGCGTACCTGTCGTCTTTTTAAAATCGCCTGTTTGGTTTTTGGTCATTTTCTCCAAAACCACCGGCCCGATTTCAACCAAACCTTCTGCGTTGGACTCCCCTCGGACCCCCAGATGATATATCCGAGTTTGGAGAAATTTTAATTTTTGGTCAAAAAAAAAAAAAATTTGGTCAAAAAAAGACGACAGGCGCGTACCTGTCGTCTTTTTAAAATCGCCTGTTTGGTTTTTGGTCATTTTCTCCAAAACCACCGGCCCGATTTCAACCAAACCTTCTGCGTTGGACTCCCCTCGGACCCCCAGATGATATATCCGAGTTTGGAGAAATTTTAATTTTTGGTCAAAAAAAAAAAAAAAATGGGTCAAAAAAAGACGACAGGCGCGTACCTGTCGTCTTTTTAAAATCGCCTGTTTGGTTTTTGGTCATTTTCTCCAAAACCACCGGCCCGATTTCAACCAAACCTTCTGCGTTGGACTCCCCTCGGACCCCCAGATGATATATCCGAGTTTGGAGAAATTTTAATTTTTGGTCAAAAAAAAAAAAAAATTGGTCAAAAAAAGACGACAGGCGCGTACCTGTCGTCTTTTTAAAATCGCCTGTTTGGTTTTTGGTCATTTTCTCCAAAACCACCGGCCCGATTTCAACCAAACCTTCTGCGTTGGACTCCCCTCGGACCCCCAGATGATATATCCGAGTTTGGAGAAATTTTAATTTTTGGTCAAAAAAAAAAAAAAAATTGGTCAAAAAAAGACGACAGGCGCGTACCTGTCGTCTTTTTAAAATCGCCTGTTTGGTTTTTGGTCATTTTCTCCAAAACCACCGGCCCGATTTCAACCAAACCTTCTGCGTTGGACTCCCCTCGGACCCCCAGATGATATATCCGAGTTTGGAGAAATTTTAATTTTTGGTCAAAAAAAAAAAAAAAATTGGTCAAAAAAAGACGACAGGCGCGTACCTGTCGTCTTTTTAAAATCGCCTGTTTGGTTTTTGGTCATTTTCTCCAAAACCACCGGCCCGATTTCAACCAAACCTTCTGCGTTGGACTCCCCTCGGACCCCCAGATGATATATCCGAGTTTGGAGAAATTTTAATTTTTGGTCAAAAAAAAAAAAAAAATTGGTCAAAAAAAGACGACAGGCGCGTACCTGTCGTCTTTTTAAAATCGCCTGTTTGGTTTTTGGTCATTTTCTCCAAAACCACCGGCCCGATTTCAACCAAACCTTCTGCGTTGGACTCCCCTCGGACCCCCAGATGATATATCCGAGTTTGGAGAAATTTTAATTTTTGGTCAAAAAAAAAAAAAAAATTGGTCAAAAAAAGACGACAGGCGCGTACCTGTCGTCTTTTTAAAATCGCCTGTTTGGTTTTTGGTCATTTTCTCCAAAACCACCGGCCCGATTTCAACCAAACCTTCTGCGTTGGACTCCCCTCGGACCCCCAGATGATATATCCGAGTTTGGAGAAATTTTAATTTTTGGTCAAAAAAAAAAAAAAAATTGGTCAAAAAAAGACGACAGGCGCGTACCTGTCGTCTTTTTAAAATCGCCTGTTTGGTTTTTGGTCATTTTCTCCAAAACCACCGGCCCGATTTCAACCAAACCTTCTGCGTTGGACTCCCCTCGGACCCCCAGATGATATATCCGAGTTTGGAGAAATTTTAATTTTTGGTCAAAAAAAAAAAAAAAATTGGTCAAAAAAAGACGACAGGCGCGTACCTGTCGTCTTTTTAAAATCGCCTGTTTGGTTTTTGGTCATTTTCTCCAAAACCACCGGCCCGATTTCAACCAAACCTTCTGCGTTGGACTCCCCTCGGACCCCCAGATGATATATCCGAGTTTGGAGAAATTTTAATTTTTGGTCAAAAAAAAAAAAAAAATTGGTCAAAAAAAGACGACAGGCGCGTACCTGTCGTCTTTTTAAAATCGCCTGTTTGGTTTTTGGTCATTTTCTCCAAAACCACCGGCCCGATTTCAACCAAACCTTCTGCGTTGGACTCCCCTCGGACCCCCAGATGATATATCCGAGTTTGGAGAAATTTGGATAAATTTTAATTTTTGGTCAAAAAAAAAAAAAAAATTGGTCAAAAAAAGACGACAGGCGCGTACCTGTCGTCTTTTTAAAATCGCCTGTTTGGTTTTTGGTCATTTTCTCCAAAACCACCGGCCCGATTTCAACCAAACCTTCTGCGTTGGACTCCCCTCGGACCCCCAGATGATATATCCGAGTTTGGAGAAATTTTAATTTTTGGTCAAAAAAAAAAAAAAAATTGGTCAAAAAAAGACGACAGGCGCGTACCTGTCGTCTTTTTAAAATCGCCTGTTTGGTTTTTGGTCATTTTCTCCAAAACCACCGGCCCGATTTCAACCAAACCTTCTGCGTTGGACTCCCCTCGGACCCCCAGATGATATATCCGAGTTTGGAGAAATTTTAATTTTTGGTCAAAAAAAAAAAAAAAATTGGTCAAAAAAAGACGACAGGCGCGTACCTGTCGTCTTTTTAAAATCGCCTGTTTGGTTTTTGGTCATTTTCTCCAAAACCACCGGCCCGATTTCAACCAAACCTTCTGCGTTGGACTCCCCTCGGACCCCCAGATGATATATCCGAGTTTGGAGAAATTTTAATTTTTGGTCAAAAAAAAAAAAAAAATTGGTCAAAAAAAGACGACAGGCGCGTACCTGTCGTCTTTTTAAAATCGCCTGTTTGGTTTTTGGTCATTTTCTCCAAAACCACCGGCCCGATTTCAACCAAACCTTCTGCGTTGGACTCCCCTCGGACCCCCAGATGATATATCCGAGTTTGGAGAAATTTTAATTTTTGGTCAAAAAAAAAAAAAAAATTGGTCAAAAAAAGACGACAGGCGCGTACCTGTCGTCTTTTTAAAATCGCCTGTTTGGTTTTTGGTCATTTTCTCCAAAACCACCGGCCCGATTTCAACCAAACCTTCTGCGTTGGACTCCCCTCGGACCCCCAGATGATATATCCGAGTTTGGAGAAATTTTAATTTTTGGTCAAAAAAAAAAAAAAAATTGGTCAAAAAAAGACGACAGGCGCGTACCTGTCGTCTTTTTAAAATCGCCTGTTTGGTTTTTGGTCATTTTCTCCAAAACCACCGGCCCGATTTCAACCAAACCTTCTGCGTTGGACTCCCCTCGGACCCCCAGATGATATATCCGAGTTTGGAGAAATTTGAGAAATTTAATTTTTGGTCAAAAAAAAAAAAAAAATTGGTCAAAAAAAGACGACAGGCGCGTACCTGTCGTCTTTTTAAAATCGCCTGTTTGGTTTTTGGTCATTTTCTCCAAAACCACCGGCCCGATTTCAACCAAACCTTCTGCGTTGGACTCCCCTCGGACCCCCAGATGATATATCCGAGTTTGGAGAAATTTTAATTTTTGGTCAAAAAAAAAAAAAAAATTGGTCAAAAAAAGACGACAGGCGCGTACCTGTCGTCTTTTTAAAATCGCCTGTTTGGTTTTTGGTCATTTTCTCCAAAACCACCGGCCCGATTTCAACCAAACCTTCTGCGTTGGACTCCCCTCGGACCCCCAGATGATATATCCGAGTTTGGAGAAATTTGAGAATTTAATTTTTGGTCAAAAAAAAAAAAAAAATTGGTCAAAAAAAGACGACAGGCGCGTACCTGTCGTCTTTTTAAAATCGCCTGTTTGGTTTTTGGTCATTTTCTCCAAAACCACCGGCCCGATTTCAACCAAACCTTCTGCGTTGGACTCCCCTCGGACCCCCAGATGATATATCCGAGTTTGGAGAAATTTTAATTTTTGGTCAAAAAAAAAAAAAAAATTGGTCAAAAAAAGACGACAGGCGCGTACCTGTCGTCTTTTTAAAATCGCCTGTTTGGTTTTTGGTCATTTTCTCCAAAACCACCGGCCCGATTTCAACCAAACCTTCTGCGTTGGACTCCCCTCGGACCCCCAGATGATATATCCGAGTTTGGAGAAATTTTAATTTTTGGTCAAAAAAAAAAAAAAAATTGGTCAAAAAAAGACGACAGGCGCGTACCTGTCGTCTTTTTAAAATCGCCTGTTTGGTTTTTGGTCATTTTCTCCAAAACCACCGGCCCGATTTCAACCAAACCTTCTGCGTTGGACTCCCCTCGGACCCCCAGATGATATATCAAAGTTTGGAAAAATTTTATTTTTTGGTAAAAAAAAAAAAAAAAATTGGTCAAAAAAAGACGACAGGCGCGTACCTGTCGTCTTTTTAAAATCGCCTGTTTGGTTTTTGGTCATTTTCTCCAAAACCACCGGCCCGATTTCAACCAAACCTTCTGCGTTGGACTCCCCTCGGACCCCCAGATGATATATCCGAGTTTGGAGAAATTTGGAGAAATTTAATTTTTGGTCAAAAAAAAAAAAAAAATTGGTCAAAAAAAGACGACAGGCGCGTACCTGTCGTCTTTTTAAAATCGCCTGTTTGGTTTTTGGTCATTTTCTCCAAAACCACCGGCCCGATTTCAACCAAACCTTCTGCGTTGGACTCCCCTCGGACCCCCAGATGATATATCCGAGTTTGGAGAAATTGGAGAAATTTTAATTTTTGGTCAAAAAAAAAAAAAAAATTGGTCAAAAAAAGACGACAGGCGCGTACCTGTCGTCTTTTTAAAATCGCCTGTTTGGTTTTTGGTCATTTTCTCCAAAACCACCGGCCCGATTTCAACCAAACCTTCTGCGTTGGACTCCCCTCGGACCCCCAGATGATATATCCGAGTTTGGAGAAATTTTAATTTTTGGTCAAAAAAAAAAAAAAAATTGGTCAAAAAAAGACGACAGGCGCGTACCTGTCGTCTTTTTAAAATCGCCTGTTTGGTTTTTGGTCATTTTCTCCAAAACCACCGGCCCGATTTCAACCAAACCTTCTGCGTTGGACTCCCCTCGGACCCCCAGATGATATATCCGAGTTTGGAGAAATTTTAATTTTTGGTCAAAAAAAAAAAAAAAATTGGTCAAAAAAAGACGACAGGCGCGTACCTGTCGTCTTTTTAAAATCGCCTGTTTGGTTTTTGGTCATTTTCTCCAAAACCACCGGCCCGATTTCAACCAAACCTTCTGCGTTGGACTCCCCTCGGACCCCCAGATGATATATCCGAGTTTGGAGAAATTTTAATTTTTGGTCAAAAAAAAAAAAAAAATTGGTCAAAAAAAGACGACAGGCGCGTACCTGTCGTCTTTTTAAAATCGCCTGTTTGGTTTTTGGTCATTTTCTCCAAAACCACCGGCCCGATTTCAACCAAACCTTCTGCGTTGGACTCCCCTCGGACCCCCAGATGATATATCCGAGTTTGGAGAAATTTGAGAATTTTAATTTTTGGTCAAAAAAAAAAAAAAAATTGGTCAAAAAAAGACGACAGGCGCGTACCTGTCGTCTTTTTAAAATCGCCTGTTTGGTTTTTGGTCATTTTCTCCAAAACCACCGGCCCGATTTCAACCAAACCTTCTGCGTTGGACTCCCCTCGGACCCCCAGATGATATATCCGAGTTTGGAGAAATTTTAATTTTTGGTCAAAAAAAAAAAAAAAATTTGGTCAAAAAAAGACGACAGGCGCGTACCTGTCGTCTTTTTAAAATCGCCTGTTTGGTTTTTGGTCATTTTCTCCAAAACCACCGGCCCGATTTCAACCAAACCTTCTGCGTTGGACTCCCCTCGGACCCCCAGATGATATATCCGAGTTTGGAGAAATTTTAATTTTTGGTCAAAAAAAAAAAAAAAATTGGTCAAAAAAAGACGACAGGCGCGTACCTGTCGTCTTTTTAAAATCGCCTGTTTGGTTTTTGGTCATTTTCTCCAAAACCACCGGCCCGATTTCAACCAAACCTTCTGCGTTGGACTCCCCTCGGACCCCCAGATGATATATCCGAGTTTGGAGAAATTTTAATTTTTGGTCAAAAAAAAAAAAAAAATTGGTCAAAAAAAGACGACAGGCGCGTACCTGTCGTCTTTTTAAAATCGCCTGTTTGGTTTTTGGTCATTTTCTCCAAAACCACCGGCCCGATTTCAACCAAACCTTCTGCGTTGGACTCCCCTCGGACCCCCAGATGATATATCCGAGTTTGGAGAAATTTGGAGAAATTTAATTTTGGTCAAAAAAAAAAAAAAAATTTGGTCAAAAAAAGACGACAGGCGCGTACCTGTCGTCTTTTTAAAATCGCCTGTTTGGTTTTTGGTCATTTTCTCCAAAACCACCGGCCCGATTTCAACCAAACCTTCTGCGTTGGACTCCCCTCGGACCCCCAGATGATATATCCGAGTTTGGAGAAATTTTAATTTTTGGTATAAAAAAAAAAAAAAATTGGTCAAAAAAAGACGACAGGCGCGTACCTGTCGTCTTTTTAAAATCGCCTGTTTGGTTTTTGGTCATTTTCTCCAAAACCACCGGCCCGATTTCAACCAAACCTTCTGCGTTGGACTCCCCTCGGACCCCCAGATGATATATCCGAGTTTGGAGAAATTTTAATTTTTGGTCAAAAAAAAAAAAAAAATTGGTCAAAAAAAGACGACAGGCGCGTACCTGTCGTCTTTTTAAAATCGCCTGTTTGGTTTTTGGTCATTTTCTCCAAAACCACCGGCCCGATTTCAACCAAACCTTCTGCGTTGGACTCCCCTCGGACCCCCAGATGATATATCCGAGTTTGGAGAAATTTTAATTTTTGGTCAAAAAAAAAAAAAAAATTGGTCAAAAAAAGACGACAGGCGCGTACCTGTCGTCTTTTTAAAATCGCCTGTTTGGTTTTTGGTCATTTTCTCCAAAACCACCGGCCCGATTTCAACCAAACCTTCTGCGTTGGACTCCCCTCGGACCCCCAGATGATATATCCGAGTTTGGAGAAATTTTAATTTTTGGTCAAAAAAAAAAAAAAAATTGGTCAAAAAAAGACGACAGGCGCGTACCTGTCGTCTTTTTAAAATCGCCTGTTTGGTTTTTGGTCATTTTCTCCAAAACCACCGGCCCGATTTCAACCAAACCTTCTGCGTTGGACTCCCCTCGGACCCCCAGATGATATATCCGAGTTTGGAGAAATTTTAATTTTTGGTCAAAAAAAAAAAAAAAATTGGTCAAAAAAAGACGACAGGCGCGTACCTGTCGTCTTTTTAAAATCGCCTGTTTGGTTTTTGGTCATTTTCTCCAAAACCACCGGCCCGATTTCAACCAAACCTTCTGCGTTGGACTCCCCTCGGACCCCCAGATGATATATCCGAGTTTGGAGAAATTTTAATTTTTGGTCAAAAAAAAAAAAAAAATTGGTCAAAAAAAGACGACAGGCGCGTACCTGTCGTCTTTTTAAAATCGCCTGTTTGGTTTTTGGTCATTTTCTCCAAAACCACCGGCCCGATTTCAACCAAACCTTCTGCGTTGGACTCCCCTCGGACCCCCAGATGATATATCCGAGTTTGGAGAAATTTTAATTTTTGGTCAAAAAAAAAAAAAAATTTGGTCAAAAAAAGACGACAGGCGCGTACCTGTCGTCTTTTTAAAATCGCCTGTTTGGTTTTTGGTCATTTTCTCCAAAACCACCGGCCCGATTTCAACCAAACCTTCTGCGTTGGACTCCCCTCGGACCCCCAGATGATATATCCGAGTTTGGAGAAATTGATTTAATTTTTGGTCAAAAAAAAAAAAAAAATTGGTCAAAAAAAGACGACAGGCGCGTACCTGTCGTCTTTTTAAAATCGCCTGTTTGGTTTTTGGTCATTTTCTCCAAAACCACCGGCCCGATTTCAACCAAACCTTCTGCGTTGGACTCCCCTCGGACCCCCAGATGATATATCCGAGTTTGGAGAAATTTTAATTTTTGGTCAAAAAAAAAAAAAAAATTGGTCAAAAAAAGACGACAGGCGCGTACCTGTCGTCTTTTTAAAATCGCCTGTTTGGTTTTTGGTCATTTTCTCCAAAACCACCGGCCCGATTTCAACCAAACCTTCTGCGTTGGACTCCCCTCGGACCCCCAGATGATATATCCGAGTTTGGAGAAATTTTAATTTTTGGTCAAAAAAAAAAAAAAAATTGGTCAAAAAAAGACGACAGGCGCGTACCTGTCGTCTTTTTAAAATCGCCTGTTTGGTTTTTGGTCATTTTCTCCAAAACCACCGGCCCGATTTCAACCAAACCTTCTGCGTTGGACTCCCCTCGGACCCCCAGATGATATATCCGAGTTTGGAGAAATTTTAATTTTTGGTCAAAAAAAAAAAAAAAATTGGTCAAAAAAAGACGACAGGCGCGTACCTGTCGTCTTTTTAAAATCGCCTGTTTGGTTTTTGGTCATTTTCTCCAAAACACCGGCCGATTTCAACCAAACCTTCTGCGTTGGACTCCCCTCGGACCCCCAGATGATATATCCGAGTTTGGAGAAATTTTAATTTTTGGTCAAAAAAAAAAAAAAATTGGTCAAAAAAGACAGGCGCGTACCTGTCGTCTTTTTAAAATCGCCTGTTTGGTTTTTGGCCATTTTCTCCAAAACCACCGGCCCGATTTCAACCAAACCTTCTGCGTTGGACTCCCCTCGGACCCCCCAGATGATATATCCGAGTTTGGAGAAATTTGGAGAAATTTAAATTTTTGGTCAAAAAAAAAAAAAAATTGGTCTAAAAAGACGACAGGCGCGTACCTGTCGTCTTTTAAAATCGCCTGTTTGGTTTTTGGTCATTTTCTCCAGAACCACCGGCCCGATTTCAACCAAACCTTCTGCGTTGGACTCCCCTCGGACCCCCAGATGATATATCCGAGTTTGGAGAAATTTTAATTTTTGGTATAAAAAAAAAAAAATTTGGTCAAAAAAGACGACAGGCGCGTACCTGTCGTCTTTTTAAAATCGCCTGTTTGGTTTTTGGTCATTTTCTCCAAAACCACCGGCCCGATTTCAACCAAACCTTCTGCGTTGGACTCCCCTCGGACCCCCAGATGATATATCCGAGTTTGGAGAAATTTTAATTTTTGGTATAAAAAAATAAAAAATTTGGTCAAAAAAAGACGACAGGCGCGTACCTGTCGTCTTTTTAAAATCGCCTGTTTGGTTTTTGGTCATTTTCTCCAAAACCACCGGCCCGATTTCAACCAAACCTTCTGCGTTGGACTCCCCTCGGACCCCAGATGATATATCCGAGTTTGGAGAAATTTTAATTTTTGGTATAAAAAAATAAAAAAATTTGGTCAAAAAAAGACGACAGGCGCGTACCTGTCGTCTTTTTAAAATCGCCTGTTTGGTTTTTGGTCATTTTCTCCAAAACCACCGGCCCGATTTCAACCAAACCTTCTGCGTTGGACTCCCCTCGGACCCCAGATGATATATCCGAGTTTGGAGAAATTTTAATTTTTGGTCAAAAAAAAAAAAAAATTGGTCAAAAAAGACAGGCGCGTACCTGTCGTCTTTTTAAAATCGCCTGTTTGGTTTTTGGTCATTTTCTCCAAACCACCGGCCCGATTTCAACCAAACCTTCTGCGTTGGACTCCCCTCGGACCCCCAGATGATATATCCGAGTTTGGAAAAAATTAAATTTTTGGTCAAAAAAAAAAAAAAAATTTGGTCAAAAAAAGACGACAGGCGCGTACCTGTCGTCTTTTTAAAATCGCCTAATTGGTTTTTGGTCATTTTCTCCATAACCACCGGCCCGATTTCAACCAAACCTTCTGCGTTGGACTCCCCTCGGACCCCCAGATGATATATCCGAGTTTGGAGAAATTTGGAGAAATTTTAACTTTTGGTCAAAAAAAAAAAAAAATTGGTAAAAAAAAAACGACAGGCGCGTACCTGTCGTCTTTTTAAAATCGCCTGTTTGGTTTTTGGTCATTTTCTCCAAAACCACCGGCCCGATTTCAACCAAACCTTCTGCGTTGGACTCCCCTCGGACCCCCAGATGATATATCAGAGTTTGGAAAAAATAAAATTTTTGGTCAAAAAAAATAAAAAAATTTGGTCAAAAAAAGACGACAGGCGCGTACCTGTCGTCTTTTTAAAATCGCCTGTTTGGTTTTTGGTCATTTTCTCCAAAACCACCGGCCCGATTTCAACCAAACCTTCTGCGTTGGACTCCCCTCAGACCCCCAGATGATATATCCGAGTTTGGAGAAATTTTAATTTTTGGTATAAAAAAAAAAAAATTTGGTCAAAAAAAGACGACAGGCGCGTACCTGTCGTCTTTTTAAAATCGCCTGTTTGGTTTTTGGTCATTTTCTCCAAAACCACCGGCCCGATTTCAACCAAACCTTCTGCGTTGGACTCCCCTCGGACCCCCAGATGATATATCCGAGTTTGGAGAAATTTGAAGAAATTTAAATTTTTGGTCAAAAAAAAAAAAAAAAATTGGTCAAAAAAAAACGACAGGCGCGTACCTGTCGTCTTTTTAAAATCGCCTGTTTGGTTTTTGGTCATTTTCTCCAAAACCACCGGCCCGATTTCAACCAAACCTTCTGCGTTGGACTCTCCTCGGACCCCCAGATGATATATCCGAGTTTGGAGAAATTTAATTTTTGGTAAAAAAAAAAAAAAAATTTGGTCAAAAAAAGACGACAGGCGCGTACCTGTCGTCTTTTTAAAATCGCCTGTTTGGTTTTTGGTCATTTTCTCCAAAACCACCGGCCCGATTTCAACCAAACCTTCTGCGTTGGACTCCCCTCGGACCCCCAGATGATATATCCGAGTTTGGAGAAATTTTAATTTTTGGTATAAAAAAATAAAAAAATTTGGTCAAAAAAAGACGACAGGCGCGTACCTGTCGTCTTTTTAAAATCGCCTGTTTGGTTTTTGGTCATTTTCTCCAAAACCACCGGCCCGATTTCAACCAAACCTTCTGCGTTGGACTCCCCTCGGACCCCCAGATGATATATCCGAGTTTGGAGAAATTTTAATTTTTGGTATAAAAAAATAAAAAAAATTGGTCAAAAAAAGACGACAGGCGCGTACCTGTCGTCTTTTTAAAATCGCCTGTTTGGTTTTTGGTCATTTTCTCCAAAACCACCGGCCCGATTTCAACCAAACCTTCTGCGTTGGACTCCCCTCGGACCCCCAGATGATATATCCGAGTTTGGAGAAATTTTAATTTTTGGTCAAAAAAAAAAAAAAAATTGGTCAAAAAAAGACAGGCGCGTACCTGTCGTCTTTTTAAAATCGCCTGTTTGGTTTTTGGTCATTTTCTCCAAAACCACCGGCCCGATTTCAACCAAACCTTCTGCGTTGGACTCCCCTCGGACCCCCAGATGATATATCCGAGTTTGGAAAAAATTAAATTTTTGGTCAAAAAAAAAAAAAAAAATTTGGTCAAAAAAAGACGACAGGCGCGTACCTGTCGTCTTTTTAAAATCGCCTAATTGGTTTTTGGTCATTTTCTCCAAAACCACCGGCCCGATTTCAACCAAACCTTCTGCGTTGGACTCCCCTCGGACCCCCAGATGATATATCAGAGTTTGGAAAAAATAAAATTTTTGGTCAAAAAAAATAAAAAAAATTTGGTCAAAAAAAGACGACAGGCGCGTACCTGTCGTCTTTTTAAAATCGCCTGTTTGGTTTTTGGTCATTTTCTCCAAAACCACCGGCCCGATTTCAACCAAACCTTCTGCGTTGGACTCCCCTCAGACCCCCAGATGATATATCCGAGTTTGGAGAAATTTTAATTTTTGGTATAAAAAAAAAAAAAATTTGGTCAAAAAAAGACGACAGGCGCGTACCTGTCGTCTTTTTAAAATCGCCTGTTTGGTTTTTGGTCATTTTCTCCAAAACCACCGGCCCGATTTCAACCAAACCTTCTGCGTTGGACTCCCCTCGGACCCCCAGATGATATATCCGAGTTTGGAGAAATTTGAAGAAATTTAAATTTTTGGTCAAAAAAAAAAAAAAAAAATTGGTCAAAAAAAAACGACAGGCGCGTACCTGTCGTCTTTTTAAAATCGCCTGTTTGGTTTTTGGTCATTTTCTCCAAAACCACCGGCCCGATTTCAACCAAACCTTCTGCGTTGGACTCTCCTCGGACCCCCAGATGATATATCCGAGTTTGGAGAAATTTTAATTTTTGGTAAAAAAAAAAAAAAAATTTGGTCAAAAAAAGACGACAGGCGCGTACCTGTCGTCTTTTTAAAATCGCCTGTTTGGTTTTTGGTCATTTTCTCCAAAACCACCGGCCCGATTTCAACCAAACCTTCTGCGTTGGACTCCCCTCGGACCCCCAGATGATATATCCGAGTTTGGAGAAATTTGGAGAAATTTTAATTTTTGGTCAAAAAAAAAAAAAAAAATTTGGTCAAAAAAAAACCTGTCGTCTTTTTAAAATCGCCTGTTTGGTTTTTGGTCATTTTCTCCAAAACCACCGGCCCGATTTCAACCAAACCTTCTGCGTTGGACTCCCCTCGGACCCCCAGATGATATATCCGAGTTTGGAGAAATTTGGAGAAATTTAAATTTTTGGTAAAAAAAAAAAAAAAAATTTGGTCAAAAAAAAAAACGACAGGCGCGTACCTGTCGTCTTTTTAAAATCGCCTGTTTGGTTTTTGGTCATTTTCTCCAAAACCACCGGCCCGATTTCAACCAAACCTTCTGCGTTGGACTCCCCTCGGACCCCCAGATGATATATCCGAGTTTGGAGAAATTTGGAGAAATTTTAATTTTTGGTCAAAAAAAAAAAAAAAATTTGGTCAAAATAAAACGACAGGCGCGTACCTGTCGTCTTTTTAAAATCGCCTGTTTGGTTTTTGGTCATTTTCTCCGAAACCACCGGCCCGATTTCAACCAAACCTTCTGCGTTGGACTCCCCTCGGACCCCCAGATGATATATCCGAGTTTGGAGAAATTTGAAGAAATTTAAATTTTTGGTCAAAAAAAAAAAAAAAAAATTGGTCAAAAAAAAACGACAGGCGCGTACCTGTCGTCTTTTTAAAATCGCCTGTTTGGTTTTTGGTCATTTTCTCCAAAACCACCGGCCCGATTTCAACCAAACCTTCTGCGTTGGACTCTCCTCGGACCCCCAGATGATATATCCGAGTTTGGAGAAATTTTAATTTTTGGTAAAAAAAAAAAAAAAATTTGGTCAAAAAAAGACGACAGGCGCGTACCTGTCGTCTTTTTAAAATCGCCTGTTTGGTTTTTGGTCATTTTCTCCAAAACCACCGGCCCGATTTCAACCAAACCTTCTGCGTTGGACTCCCCTCGGACCCCCAGATGATATATCCGAGTTTGGAGAAATTTGGAGAAATTTTAATTTTTGGTCAAAAAAAAAAAAAAAAATTTGGTCAAAAGAAAACCTGTCGTCTTTTTAAAATCGCCTGTTTGGTTTTTGGTCATTTTCTCCAAAACCACCGGCCCGATTTCAACCAAACCTTCTGCGTTGGACTCCCCTCGGACCCCCAGATGATATATCCGAGTTTGGAGAAATTTGGAGAAATTTAAATTTTTGGTAAAAAAAAAAAAAAAAATTTGGTCAAAAAAAAAACGACAGGCGCGTACCTGTCGTCTTTTTAAAATCGCCTGTTTGGTTTTTGGTCATTTTCTCCAAAACCACCGGCCCGATTTCAACCAAACCTTCTGCGTTGGACTCCCCTCGGACCCCCAGATGATATATCCGAGTTTGGAGAAATTTTAATTTTTGGTAAAAAAAAAAAAAAAAAATGGTCAAAAAAAAACCTGTCGTCTTTTTAAAATCGCCTGTTTGGTTTTTGGTCATTTTCTCCAAAACCACCGGCCCGATTTCAACCAAACCTTCTGCGTTGGACTCCCCTCGGACCCCCAGATGATATATCCGAGTTTGGAGAAATTTGGAGAAATTTTAATTTTTGGTCAAAAAAAAAAAA
Source organism: Trachurus trachurus (assembly GCF_905171665.1). Classification (NCBI taxonomy): domain Eukaryota; kingdom Metazoa; phylum Chordata; class Actinopteri; order Carangiformes; family Carangidae; genus Trachurus; species Trachurus trachurus. The sequence continues at coordinate 90,734 of NW_028155230.1, read as the reverse complement.
AAAATTTGGTCAAAATAAAACGACAGGCGCGTACCTGTCGTCTTTTTAAAATCGCCTGTTTGGTTTTTGGTCATTTTCTCCGAAACCACCGGCCCGATTTCAACCAAACCTTCTGCGTTGGACTCCCCTCGGACCCCCAGATGATATATTCGAGTTTGGAGAAATTTTAAATTTTCGTCAAAAAAAAAAAAAAATTTGGTCAAAAAAAAACGACAGGCGCGTACCTGTCGTCTTTTTAAAATCGCCTGTTTGGTTTTTGGTCATTTTCTCCAAAACCACCGGCCCGATTTCAACCAAACCTTCTTCGTTGGACTCCCCTCGGACCCCCAGATGATATATCCGAGTTTGGAGAAATTTGGAGAAATTTTAATTTTTGGTCAAAAAAAAAAAAAAAATTTGGTCAAAATAAAACGACAGGCGCGTACCTGTCGTCTTTTTAAAATCGCCTGTTTGGTTTTTGGTCATTTTCTCCAAAACCACCGGCCCGATTTCAACCAAACCTTCTGCGTTGGACTCCCCTCGGACCCCCAGATGATATATCCGAGTTTGGAGAAATTTGGAGAAATTTTAATTTTTGGTCAAAAAAAAAAAAAAAATTTGGTCAAAAAAAAACCTGTCGTCTTTTTAAAATCGCCTGTTTGGTTTTTGGTCATTTTCTCCAAAACCACCGGCCCGATTTCAACCAAACCTTCTGCGTTGGACTCCCCTCGGACCCCCAGATGATATATCCGAGTTTGGAGAAATTTGGAGAAATTTTAATTTTTGGTCAAAAAAAAAAAAAAAATTTGGTCAAAAAAAAAAACGACAGGCGCGTACCTGTCGTCTTTTTAAAATCGCCTGTTTGGTTTTTGGTCATTTTCTCCAAAACCACCGGCCCGATTTCAACCAAACCTTCTGCGTTGGACTCCCCTCGGACCCCCAGATGATATATCCGAGTTTGGAGAAATTTTAATTTTTGGTAAAAAAAAAAAAAAAAATTGGTAAAAAAAAAACGACAGGCGCGTACCTGTCGTCTTTTTAAAATCGCCTGTTTGGTTTTTGGTCATTTTCTCCAAAACCACCGGCCCGATTTCAACCAAACCTTCTGCGTTGGACTCCCCTCGGACCCCCAGATGATATATCCGAGTTTGGAGAAATTTGGAGAAATTTTAATTTTTGGTCAAAAAAAAAAAAAAAATTGGTCAAAAAAAGACGACAGGCGCGTACCTGTCGTCTTTTTAAAATCGCCTGTTTGGTTTTTGGTCATTTTCTCCAAAACCACCGGCCCGATTTCAACCAAACCTTCTGCGTTGGACTCCCCTCGGACCCCCAGATGATATATCCGAGTTTGGAGAAATTTTAATTTTTGGTAAAAAAAAAAAAAAAAATTGGTCAAAAAAAAACGACAGGCGCGTACCTGTCGTCTTTTTAAAATCGCCTGTTTGGTTTTTGGTCATTTTCTCCAAAACCACCGGCCCGATTTCAACCAAACCTTCTGCGTTGGACTCCCCTCGGACCCCCAGATGATATATCCGAGTTTGGAGAAATTTTAATTTTTGGTAAAAAAAAAAAAAAAAAATGGTCAAAAAAAAACCTGTCGTCTTTTTAAAATCGCCTGTTTGGTTTTTGGTCATTTTCTCCAAAACCACCGGCCCGATTTCAACCAAACCTTCTGCGTTGGACTCCCCTCGGACCCCCAGATGATATATCCGAGTTTGGAGAAATTTGGAGAAATTTTAATTTTTGGTCAAAAAAAAAAAAAAAATTTGGTCAAAATAAAACGACAGGCGCGTACCTGTCGTCTTTTTAAAATCGCCTGTTTGGTTTTTGGTCATTTTCTCCGAAACCACCGGCCCGATTTCAACCAAACCTTCTGCGTTGGACTCCCCTCGGACCCCCAGATGATATATTCGAGTTTGGAGAAATTTTAAATTTTCGTCAAAAAAAAAAAAAAATTTGGTCAAAAAAAAACGACAGGCGCGTACCTGTCGTCTTTTTAAAATCGCCTGTTTGGTTTTTGGTCATTTTCTCCAAAACCACCGGCCCGATTTCAACCAAACCTTCTGCGTTGGACTCCCCTCGGACCCCCAGATGATATATCCGAGTTTGGAGAAATTTGGAGAAATTTTAATTTTTGGTCAAAAAAAAAAAAAAAATTTGGTCAAAATAAAACGACAGGCGCGTACCTGTCGTCTTTTTAAAATCGCCTGTTTGGTTTTTGGTCATTTTCTCCAAAACCACCGGCCCGATTTCAACCAAACCTTCTGCGTTGGACTCCCCTCGGACCCCCAGATGATATACCCGAGTTTGGAGAAATTTGGAGAAATTTTAATTTTTGGTCAAAAAAAAAAAAAAAATTTGGTCAAAAAAAAACCTGTCGTCTTTTTAAAATCGCCTGTTTGGTTTTTGGTCATTTTCTCCAAAACCACCGGCCCGATTTCAACCAAACCTTCTGCGTTGGACTCCCCTCGGACCCCCAGATGATATATCCGAGTTTGGAGAAATTTGGAGAAATTTTAATTTTTGGTCAAAAAAAAAAACGACAGGCGCGTACCTGTCGTCTTTTTAAAATCGCCTGTTTGGTTTTTGGTCATTTTCTCCAAAACCACCGGCCCGATTTCAACCAAACCTTCTGCGTTGGACTCCCTTCGGAACTCCAGATGATATATCCGAGTTTGGAGAAATTTTAATTTTTGGTCAAAAAAAAAAAAAAAAATTGGTCAAAATGAAACGACAGGCGCGTACCTGTCGTCTTTTTAAAATCGCCTGTTTGGTTTTTGGTCATTTTCTCCAAAACCACCGGCCCGATTTCAACCAAACCTTCTGCGTTGGACTCCCCTCGGACCCCCAGATGATATATTCGAGTTTGGAGAAATTTTAATTTTTCTCAAAAAAAAAAAAAAAATTGGTAAAAAAAAAAACGACAGGCGCGTACCTGTCGTCTTTTTAAAATCGCCTGTTTGGTTTTTGGTCATTTTCTCCAAAACCACCGGCCCGATTTCAACCAAACCTTCTGCGTTGGACTCCCCTCGGACCCCCAGATGATATATCCGAGTTTGGAGAAATTTTAATTTTTGGTAAAAAAAAAAAAAAAATTTGGTCAAAAAAAAACGACAGGCGCGTACCTGTCGTCTTTTTAAAATCGCCTGTTTGGTTTTTGGTCATTTTCTCCAAAACCACCGGCCCGATTTCAACCAAACCTTCTGCGTTGGACTCCCCTCGGACCCCCAGATGATATATTCGAGTTTGGAGAAATTTTAAATTTTCGTCAAAAAAAAAAAAAAATTTGGTCAAAAAAAAACGAGAGGCGCGTATCTGTCGTCTTTTTAAAATCGCCTGTTTGGTTTTTGGTCATTTTCTCCAAAACCACCGGCCCGATTTCAACCAAACCTTCTGCGTTGGACTCCCCTCGGACCCCCAGATGATATATCCGAGTTTGGAGAAATTTAAATTTTTGGTCAAAAAAAAAAAAAAAAATTGGTCAAAATAAAACGACAGGCGCGTAACATGAGGACAGAATATTTTACCCAAGGTCGAGGCGTCCGTCAGGGCTGCAACCTCAGCCCTGCACTCTTCAATATCTATATTAATGAATTGGCAACCACCCTAGAAAAGTCCTCGGTACCTGGTGTAAGTCTCCACAATCAGGAGATAAAATGTCTTCTCTTTGCAGATGACCTGGTTCTGCTGTCCCCGACAGCACAGGGTCTACAGCAGAGCCTGGATCTGTTAGAGCATTACTGTCAGACCTGGGCCCTGACAGTAAACCTCAAAAAGACAAAAGCAATGATATTTCAAAAAAGATACAGATCCCAAGATATTTTACCTAAATTCTCAATTGGCACACAACAGGTAGAATACTGCACACACTACACCTATTTAGGAATAAAAATAAGTTCAACCGGAAATTTTAATGAGGCAGTTCATGAACTGAGAGAGAAAGCACGCCGGGCTTTCTATGCCATAAAGAAAAATATACAAACTGAAATACCAACACGAATCTGGCTAAAATTAATTGAATGTGTTATTGAACCGATTGCACTCTATGGCAGTGAGGTGTGGGGTCCACTTACAAAACACAACTTTATTCAGTGGGATAAACACCCCATTGAGACCCTGCATGCAGAGCTGTGTAAAATCCTTCTGCATGTCCAGAGGAAGGCGACAAACAATGCATGCAGGGCAGAATTAGGCAAATACCCACTAATAATAAAAATTCAAAAAAGAGCAATTAACTTTTGGACACATCTAAAACTAAGTGACCCCCTCTCGTATCATTTCCAAGCCCTGCAATGCCAAGACATGAGCAGTAGAAACCCCCTTACCCAACTAGTCCTGAGGCTGAGATCACAAACCTGCCCTACTGGCACAGCCCAGGAACACAACACCTCACCAATCAGACCCAACCAGATTACTAAACATCTGAAACAAGACTACATCACTTATTGGCCAACACAAACAAAAACACAGAGCAAAATGCAGTGCTATCTGGCCCTAAATCGACAGTACACCACAGCAGATTATTTGAGCATGGTGACTGATCAGCAATTAAAACGAACCCTGACAAAGTACAGACTGAGTGAACACAGCCTTGCTATTGAAACAGGGAGGCACAGGAAAACCTGGCTCCCTGCAGAGCAGAGGCTGTGCTGTCACTGCAGCCTTAACCAACCAGAAACAGAACTGCACTTCCTCACCAAATGTGAAAAATATCTAAATATTAGAGAAACCTATTTCCTAAAATTTGAATCTATAACAAAAGGTTTTTTAAAACTATCAGATGAAGAAAAACTTCCCATCCTGCTAGGGGAAGAACCAAAGAATAATAAACTAGCAGCAGTCTATGTCTCTGCCTGTCATAGACTGAGGGACAGGGAGTGACACTCGTCAGCTGACACAAATGTTGTTGTTTGGTGTTTTGTTTATTGTATTTACAATGATTATACGTCTTTCTTCAGTGATGACAACACTATACTGTAAATGTTGTTTGTATTATTTTTCTTTAATTCCAAACGCTTGCTTTGGCAATATATACCATGTATGTCATGCCAATAAAGCCAATTGAATTGAATTGAATTGAATTGAATTGAGAGATGACATGATGACAGAGAGAGAGAGAGAGAGATGACATGATGACATGATGACAGAGAGATGACATGATGACAGAGAGAGAGAGAGATGACAGAGAGAGAGAGAGATGACATGATGACAGAGAGAGAGAGAGAGAGATGACATGATGACAGAGAGAGAGAGAGAGAGAGATGACATGATGACAGAGAGAGAGAGAGAGAGAGATGACATGATGACAGAGAGAGAGATGACATGATGACATGATGACAGAGAGAGATGACATGATGACAGAGAGAGAGAGAGAGAGAGAGATGACATGATGACAGAGAGAGAGAGAGAGAGATGACATGATGACAGAGAGAGAGAGAGAGAGAGGACATGATGACAGAGAGAGAGAGAGAGAGAGGACATGATGAGAGAGAGAGAGAGAGAGAGAGAGAGAGATGACATGATGACAGAGAGAGAGAGAGAGAGAGAGAGGACATGATGACAGAGAGAGAGAGAGAGAGAGGACATGATGACAGAGAGAGAGAGAGAGAGAGGACATGATGAGAGAGAGAGAGAGAGAGAGAGAGATGACATGATGACATGATGACAGAGAGAGAGATGACATGATGACATGATGACATGATGTACTGACTAGCTTCAGCCCCATGGAGTAGTCAGACAGGGATCTGTCTGACTACTCCATGGGGCTGAAGCTAGTCAGTACCTAGGACTGGCCTCTACTATGGGCTACCATAGATAGCCTCCTCTGCCTGTTCACAGACTTTGGGAGCTGCTGCAGTGTGGTTAGTTTTCAGCCTAGAACTGCAGCAGTATAGGAGCCAGAGGCCTACCTCCACCCACCCAGCCCTGCAGCCTAAGATCTACCTCCATCGACCCAGCTCTGCTCCCAGACTTTGGGAGCTGCTGCAGTGTGGCTAGTTTTCAGCCTAGAACTGCAGCAGTACAGCAGCCTGAGGTCTATCTCCATCCACCCAGCCCTGCAGCCAGAGGCCTACCTCCATCCACCCAGCCCTGCAGCCTGAGGCCTACCTCCATCCACCCAGCCCTGCAGCCTGAGGCCTACCTCCATCCACCCAGCCCTGCGGCCTGAGGCCTACCTCCATCCACCCAGCCCTGCAGCCTGAGGCCTACCTCCATCCATCCAGCCCTGCAGCCTGAGGCCTACCTCCATCCACCCAGCCCTGCAGCCTGAGGCCTACCTCCATCCATCCAGCCCTGCAGCCTGAGGCCTACCTCCATCCACCCAGCCCTGCAGCCTGAGGCCTACCTCCATCCATCCAGCCCTGCAGCCTGAGGCCTACCTCCATCCACCCAGCCCTGCAGCCTGAGGCCTACCTCCATCCATCCAGCCCTGCAGCCTGAGGCCTACCTCCATCCACCCAGCCCTGCAGCCTGAGGCCTACCTCCATCCACCCAGCCCTGCAGCCTGAGGCCTACCTCCATCCACCCAGCCCTGCAGCCTGAGGCCTACCTCCACCCATCCAGCCCTGCAGCCTGAGGCCTACCTCCATCCACCCAGCTCTACACCTGGGCCAACTCCATCATGGCAAGTGTTATTCATGCCCTCCTAGTTTTGCTCTGTCTGTCAACATTCTCAGAGTATGAAGTTAACCAGGAGACCCCTTTGAGTGACTGTAACACCATGTTTTATACACGTTACATGTCATCACGCTCAAAGGTTACTGACTGTGCACAGAACTATGTCGGCAACCAAGGGTGCTGGATGTTTGGCATGAGCCTGGTTTCAGAACACAAAAACTTTAAACATCTCCTAAGCCTTCTTCTCCTAAGTAACTGTTTTATCCCATCAAACAGCTCTTGGTCAATCACTATGAGCAGTGACTCTAAGAAAATCAAGAAGCATTTTTATTATACACGCATGTTGAAATGTATTATTATGTTAGTTTTAGAAGGGCTTATAAGTGACCAGTTGAAAGATTTTATGACAACAAATAGCATTTTAAATGAACTGCAGTCTGGTTTCAGAAAAAAGCACAGTACTGTCACTGCCACTATGAAAGTCTTAAACGATCTCATAAGTGCTATTGATTCTAAAGAATACTGTGCTGCATTGTTTTTTGATCTGTCAAAGGCTTTTGACACAGTTGACCACTTGGTCCTGTGCCAGCGACTGCGGGATATTGGAATGTCTTCAAAAGCTGTCATGTGGTTTGGAAACTACTTGAGCGGCAGAACACAAAGTGTTCAGGTTGATGGTGTATCCTCCAAACCTTTGTTGACTCAAAATGGTGTCCCCCAGGGGTCCATATTGGGTCCCATTTTATTTACTATTTATATAAATGTCTTGTGTCAAAATGTAAATGATGCCAAATTCCACTTTTATGCAGATGACACTATTTTGTACTGTTCTGCTTCATCATTAACAAGTGCCATACAAAAGCTACAATCTGCTTTTAATGTCATTCAGAGTAATCTTAATCAATTAAGACTTGTGCTCAATTCTGACAAAACTAAATTGATGTGCTTTTCAAAATCAGGGAAGACAGATGATGCTTGTCAGATTGTTATACAAAATGAAAAAGTGATTGAACGAGTTTCAGTCTACAAGTACTTGGGATTTTACTTGGATGAAAATCTGTCTTTTAAATATCATATTGAGTGTCTTACAAAGAAACTCAGGGTCAAACTTGGTTTCTATTATAGAAACAAAAGTTGTTTCTCCTTTAATGCGAGAAAAAGACTGATTCAGGCAACTTTTGTATCAATACTTGACTATGGTGATATCTTATACATGCATGCAAATCTCTCCTCTCTGAAAATGCTGGATTCGGTGTATCATGCAGCATTAAGATTTGTAACAGATTTAGGTTTTCGTACTCATCACTGTAGTCTTTATGAGAGTGTTGGCTGGCCTTCTCTGTATAATCGTAGATGGGAACACTGGTATTGTTTTCTTTATAAGGCCGTCCTGTGTGACTTGCCTCCTTATTTGTGTTCTCTCTTGGTTCCTAAAGTCAACACCAGAAGCTGTCGTCTCAGGCACGATAGATTGATAATGTATACTATTCCTCGTACACGGACTGTCTTTGGGGAAAGTGCCTTCAGAGCATTCGCACCCTCGTCCTGGTATAAATTACAGAGTCATCTTAAATTGGATTATCTCCCAAGTATGGAAGATTTTAAAGCTAGGACTGTTTGACTACTGAATGCACATGTTCTCTCACCGAACGCAGCTGGGCTTTTGGCCTTAAGAGCAGGACCCCAGACTTTAATAGAGAAATAGAACAATCTGATATCATTGTGTTGCAGGAAACTTGGAATAGAGGAGACATGCCCACTGGTTGTCCTCTGGGGTATAGAGAAGTGGTTTTTCCATCCACGAAACTTAAGAATGTAAGCCAAGGCAGAGATTCAGGGGGGATGTTGATCTGGTACAAGGCAAACCTCACTCATTCAATAGAGTTAATCAAAAAAGGAAATTTTTCAATTTGGTTCAAAATAAAAAAAGAGGCTGTCTCCACAGACAAAGACCTATTCCTGTGCACAGCCTATATCCCCCCATCAGAGTCCCCTTACTACAACGAAAACACCTTTACCATTCTGGAAGACGAAATCAACTATTACCAGACACAGGGAAACGTGCTGATCTGTGGTGATCTCAACGCCAGAACAGGCACAGAACCTGACTTAATAAATACATGTGACCGGTAGGAAGTTTGTCCCTAGCCAGACACCGTAGGGAGGTCAGCCCCTCCCACTTCCTCATTCCCAAATTGCTGTCAGTATATAAACACACCAGCAAGCAGGACAGACCTCTCCTCTGCTGCTGCTGCGTCCCCATTTCTCCCCCCTCCCGGTGTGATTGTTGGATGTCTTTCTGTGGTAGGCAGGTGTTTTAAATATTGGTGCAAGATGTCATTATTGTGGTTATGTGCATTTTTATGTTTAGTTTTGTTTGTTTCTAGGTTCTGTTGCTGTTTGATGTAAACCTCGCTCCCACATAGAGCTGTACATCTCAAACCTGTATGCCATGAGGTAAAGCAACAGTTTATTTTGTTTTGGATTGTTTGGCAGGATGTTGTTCACTTAATTTGTTTCTTTCTTTTTTTTACTGACAGACTGCCACTGCTGTTTTGTTTACATTGATTTGTTTGTATTTATTTGTTTGATGAGTACACTTTGTTAGCCTCTATTCCTTTTCTATTTTCCCCCAAGAAATAATAATGATAAATGATTGTTGCAGCAGTACATGTAAGGTTTTAATCTGTTTTCTATCTTTGTGAGCGCTGCAGGACTGGCGACGGCGTGGTCGCCCTGACAGTGGAGGGACTGGTGGTTCAGAGTTCTCACCCGAGCTTCACACTCCCCCTGTGTGTTTGGTAATTTTGCATGCCCCTCAGTTTATATATATTTTTGTAGGTTTGGGTACTTTTGCTGTGTGTGCCTGTGCATGTGTTGAGCACGAAGTAGGGTGAGTGCTCTGGCCCTGTAGAATTTGTCCCTCCCTCGATGGTGGCTTCGCCTAGCCATCTTGTAAAACTCCTTCTACTTACTTATGTTATTTAGAGACCATTATATTAAAGTGCTTTTTAAATATTCCTGTTGCTCTTATCAGAAACTGCTGAATTTTTATATAATAAAAGCTGTAATCTTGGGGGAATCATTTGTCTCTGTCCGTCCTTATCGTTGTCACTTGCATCATTACTTTTAAACTTACCTGACTCAGGTTACATTCTGGCGTTGTTGGCAGGATGCAGTGACAATTTAGGCGGATTTAGAAGACAGTTTTTTTTTCTTTTTGTTGTTTTTCCTAGGTTAATTAGTAGTTGTTTTTTTTAAACAAAACAGCAGTGTGCACTTCGGGGGATTTGTGGAACGCCTGCGCCATCTTGCCTGGGCCCCCCTTTGGACAAAATTGACGTGTCTCCATTGACTGTGACTTTTCTCTGCTGCAGCCATGGCCAATGAGCTTCAAGAGTTGAAAGACTTGGTGCAGAGACTGCAGACTGAAAGGGAGCAGCTACTTCAGGAACGAGCAGCTACCAATGCAGCCCAGTCAAGTTCAGACTCTGGTAGTCCAAGCGGCTCGCAACGCTCCATTCCGAGTGCCCCTCCCCCTGTTGATAGACTGCTGTATATTCCCAGAGAAAGGAAATGTCCGGTCTTTAGAGGAACGTCTGGGATCCCAGTGGATGATTGGGTTGAAGAGATGAGGGCAACTTTGAGAATTAGACACCTGGGTTCTGTTGATCAAGCCTATTTTATATATGACCATCTTGAGGGCGAAGCTAAGGACGAGATTAGGTACCGGCCCAGAGCAGAGAGGGAGGACCCAGAGAAAATCTTGACTGTCCTTCAAGATTTGTATGGGTGTCCTAAATCTTATGTTTCCCTGCAACAGAGTTTCTTTGCTAGAAAACAGCAAGAGGGGGAGTCACTTCAAGAGTTTTCACATGCTCTGTATTGTCTTATGGAAAAGGTTGAACGTAGTGCCCCAAGAGTGATGCGTGATGCCCCCACTCTCCTCAGGGATCAGTTTGTTGAACATGTCTATGACCCTAATTTACGTAGAGAGTTGAAACGAATTGTGCGGCAACACCCTGATTATGAACTCTTAGACATAAGAGCAGAGGCCATTCGCTGGGAGCGAGAGGGACGGCCTGAGGAGCCTAGGCCTAGGAGTTACTCAGTCCCATCATTTAGTGCCATGCAGTGTTCCGGGGTCAGGGCAGCTGATAGTTCTAGCATAGAAATGATAGAACTGAAGCACATGTTACAGAAGCAACAAGAGCAGCTCAATCAATTGACACAGGGTTTGTTAACACTGCAGGCAACTTCTAAGCCTCCCACTAGACCCCCCACTAGGCCAGTGCGCCCAGATTTTGTTATATGTAAACGCTGCCTGAAACCAGGTCACTATGCTAGGGAATGTGATAATGAACGTGTTGATTCCCAGGTTCAACAGCCCAGGGCCCCACACCACACAGCAGCCGCCTCTGCAGCTCAGGAGGCGGGAAACTTCTTCCCCCTGATGTGAGGAGCCAAACATCAGGAGGCGAGGATATCGGCTCAGATACACAGACCCCAACTGTTTTGACTACTGCCCCTAGCCTGGTAGCACCTTGTCCCCAAGTAACTGTTACTTTAGGAGATGTACCTGTTAGTCTTCTTTTAGATACAGGATCGATGGTGACTACCATTGCTGAAAGTTTTTTCCTCCAGCATTTCCAAAGTGCCCCCAAGTCCTGTCGCTGGTTGCAGCTACGAGCTGCTAATGGGCTAGAGATTCCCTATGTGGGTTATGTTGAGCTGGACATCACTGTTTTTGGCAAGGTCATACCACAGCGAGGTGTGTTGATTATTAAAGACCCCCCAGGCCAAACCTCCCCCTCAAGTGCTCCTGGTGTCTTGGGTATGAATGTAATTAGAGAATGTTACCACCAGTTATTCACTCACCATGGCACTGACCTCTTTGATCTCCCCATAGTGCAGCAAGCCCCACTCCCGTGGCAGCAGGCGCTACAGCATTGTCACCATGCTCAAACTGATACAGCACGAGGCAGGACAGGATTGGCCCGGGTGAGAGGTAGGCGACCCATCACTATACCTGGGGGTACTGTTAAGTGGGTTACCGCTACATGTGCTTCTCATTTTAGTAAGTTTTCCAGTGCTGCACTACTAGAACCCCTTGACGATGGTAGGTCCCTTCCAGAGTGTGTCTTAATCTCACCAGCAATGGTCACTGTAACTAAAGGTACAGTTTATGTGCCAGTGGTTAATGTAGGTGAGACTGACGTACTATTATATCCTCACCGCCCCATAGGCTTTCTGAGTCAGGCGCAGATTGTCAGTTTGCCAGAGGGAATCTCTACTGTAGAGCACAAGTTTGGTGAAGTCATAGCTACAGTTTCCACCCAAGACGCTGAGGCCAACCCAGTCAGAAAACACATTGAATCTATGGACCTGTCTGCACTTTCTGACTTGGATCAGACAACAGTTAAGTCCATGCTATTGAAGCGTGAGAGTGCGTTTGCAGCTTCTGACCTAGACCTTGGTTGTACTAACCTTGTGACACATGATATCCCTTTACTTGACAACGCCCCAATTAGGCAGAGGTATAGGCGAATTCCTCCCTCTGACTATGATGAGGTTAGAGCCCACATACGTCACCTGTTAGACAGCCAAGTTATACGGGAAAGCTGTAGCCCCTATGCTTCTCCTATCGTCCTGGTAAGAAAGAAGAATGGTAGTTTGAGACTCTGCGTGGACTACAGACTGTTAAATGGCAAAACACGCAAGGATGCTTTTCCTCTACCAAGGATCGAGGAGTCCTTGGATGCTCTGTCCGGAGCTCAGTGGTTTTCCACGATTGATTTAGCCAGTGGTTACCATCAGGTTGCAGTCACGGAACAAGATAAAATGAAAACTGCATTCTGCACTCCTTTCGGCCTATTCGAGTTTCAAAGGATGCCGTTTGGTTTATGTAATGCTCCGAGTACATTTCAGAGACTGATGGAGAGGATGTTTGGCGACCAACACTGTCGCTCTCTGCTCTTGTATCTCGACGATGTTGTTGTTTTCTCCTCTACAGTGGACGAGCACCTCAGCCGCCTGGATCTAGTTCTGGGACGTTTCCAGAAAGAGGGCTTAAAGGTCAACCTGGAGAAGTGTTGTTTTTTTCAACAGCAAGTGAAGTATTTGGGACATGTAGTCTCTGCTGCAGGTGTCTCTACAGATCCCCAGAAGATTGCAGCAGTAGCTGAGTGGACAAGACCAAGTACAGTGACAGAACTCAGGTCATTCTTGGGTTTCTCTAGTTACTACAGACGTTTTGTCGAGGGGTTTGCCAAGATGGCTTCCCCTCTCCATAAAGTGGTTGCTGATCTCACAGGGAAGAAGAATCGCAGAGGTCGGGGAGTTGCCCTGCATGATGCCTGGACCCAACAGTGTGAACACAGCTTCAAAGAGCTCAAGGAAAGGTTGGTGTCTTCGCCTGTATTAGCTTATGCTAACTTCAGCCTTCCTTTTATTTTAGAGGTGGATGCCAGTCACGAAGGTCTGGGGGCAGTACTCTCTCAGGAGCAGGGTGGGAAAGTCAGACCCATCGCCTACGCCAGCCGCAGCCTCTACCCTGCAGAAAAGAACTACAGCTCTATGAAACTCGAGTTCTTGGCTATGAAATGGGCCATGGTACACAAGTTCCGTGAGTATCTGTTGGGCCACAAGTGCACAGTATGGACTGATAACAATCCCCTCAGTCACCTAAACACTGCTAAATTGGGAGCTACAGAACAACGCTGGGTGGCTGAGTTAGCGGTTTTTGATTACACTGTCCGGTACCGCCCGGGGCGTAACAACCAGAACGCTGATGCCCTATCTCGGCAGCGTCTGCCCCAGGGAGGGGTAGTAACTGGTTCAACACGCCCTGGGACTCCTGTACCAGAGATGGTCCAGACAGCTGTTGTGAATGCAAGGTCTATTGCCCAACATGCTATTTCTGCTGCTCCAGAGCGATCAACCGATGACCTGATAGCACTGCAGAGAGTCGACCCTGCTATTGGTGCCGTCCTCCTCTTCTTCCAGCAACAACGGATGCCAGGCCATGCAGAAAAGCAGAGACTTCACCTTGCAGCATTGGGGCTGTTACGCCAGTGGGATCGACTCACAATGAGGAACGGGCTGCTACACAGGGTGCACCAACGGCCTGATGGTGGAGAGAGGGTGTACCAGCTGGTGCTTCCAGAGAGCCTGAGGAGGGAAGTATTCCAGCAACTGCACACCCATCACGGTCATCAAGGCATCGAGCGCACTACGGAGCTGATCCATCAAAGGTGCTATTGGCCAGGTATGGGCAAAACTATTAAAGAGTGGTGCCAAACATGTGAGAGATGCAGTGTAGCAAAAGATACGCTGCCAAGGGTCCGAGCACCTATGGGGCATTTGTTGGCCTCGAGACCCAATGAAATATTGGCTATTGACTTTTCATTTCTCGAGCCAGCTAGAGACGGGAGGGAACAAGTGTTAGTGATGACTGACGTTTTCTCCAAGTTTACTCAGGTTGTCCCTACTAGGGACCAGCGGGCCTCTACAGTGGCAGATGTGATAACAAAGGAGTGGTTCTACAAGTACGGTGTCCCAGCACGGCTTCACTCAGACCAGGGCCGCAGTTTTGAAAACATGATTATCCAACAGTTGTGCGAGCTGTACAACATTAAGAAGTCCAGAACCACACCCTATCATCCCCAAGGAAACGGCCAATGTGAACGCTTCAACCGAACCCTCCATGATCTCCTCCGCACCTTGTCAGCAGAACAGAAACAAAGATGGCCAGAATATCTTCAACAGGTTCTGTTCAGCTATAATACCACACCCCACCAAACCACAGGTCAGTCTCCTTTCTTGTTAATGTTTGGTAGGGAACCCCAGCTGCCTGTAGATTTCCTGCTTGGTCGGGTGGAGGAGCCAGCCTCAGGGGAAGTCTGCAATTGGGTTCGAGAGCATCAGCGACGACTACAGGTGGCCGTGGAGAGTGCCCGGGACAAGATGAAACGGGCTGCAACACAGCGGAAAGACAGGGCAGACCAGCAAGCTCAGCAGGAAGTATTGCCAGTGGGTCAGCATGTCTATCTACGGGACCATTCCCACAGAGGAAGAAATAAAATCCAGGACACCTGGGCCCCCACAGTTTTGCAAGTGGTGAGACCTCCTGAGAGAGGAGGAGCAGTGTACACTGTCGCCCCACAACATAAGTTGACAGAGGTACGCCAGGTACATCGTTCTATGCTTAAACCTGTGTCTGTTCTTGAGGCCCCCCTCAGCCCGATAGCAGAACGTAATCTAGCTACCGTAAGCCCTGATACGGAGATGGGAGGACTGTGGGTGGCAGTGAGACACACATCTGGACCAGAGGCTTCTCAGCCTGCCAGTGGGCAGACCCCACCTGAAGTAGATCCAATGCTCCATGCTGTAGCATCTACAGCGGTTTCACCTGAGGCCCCTGCCGGTACCAGTTCCCGATCAACACCTTGCCCAGAGATAGCAAGGAGGACTACCCGTGAGACAGCTGGTAAACATTCCAACCCCCATCATTTGCCAGCGACGGTAAGGAGTACAGCGCATGGGGCTACAAATTCCCAGATAATTGGTTTTAGTGGTTCCACCCCAACACTGTTTAGACCTTGGTCTTAGTAAAATTGTCGGGCCGCCAATTTAAGAACCCAGGGGCAGAATGTGACCGGTAGGAAGTTTGTCCCTAGCCAGACACCGTAGGGAGGTCAGCCCCTCCCACTTCCTCATTCCCAAATTGCTGTCAGTATATAAACACACCAGCAAGCAGGACAGACCTCTCCTCTGCTGCTGCTGCGTCCCCATTTCTCCCCCCTCCCGGTGTGATTGTTGGATGTCTTTCTGTGGTAGGCAGGTGTTTTAAATATTGGTGCAAGATGTCATTATTGTGGTTATGTGCATTTTTATGTTTAGTTTTGTTTGTTTCTAGGTTCTGTTGCTGTTTGATGTAAACCTCGCTCCCACATAGAGCTGTACATCTCAAACCTGTATGCCATGAGGTAAAGCAACAGTTTATTTTGTTTTGGATTGTTTGGCAGGATGTTGTTCACTTAATTTGTTTCTTTCTTTTTTTTACTGACAGACTGCCACTGCTGTTTTGTTTACATTGATTTGTTTGTATTTATTTGTTTGATGAGTACACTTTGTTAGCCTCTATTCCTTTTCTATTTTCCCCCAAGAAATAATAATGATAAATGATTGTTGCAGCAGTACATGTAAGGTTTTAATCTGTTTTCTATCTTTGTGAGCGCTGCAGGACTGGCGACGGCGTGGTCGCCCTGACAGTGGAGGGACTGGTGGTTCAGAGTTCTCACCCGAGCTTCACACTCCCCCTGTGTGTTTGGTAATTTTGCATGCCCCTCAGTTTATATATATTTTTGTAGGTTTGGGTACTTTTGCTGTGTGTGCCTGTGCATGTGTTGAGCACGAAGTAGGGTGAGTGCTCTGGCCCTGTAGAATTTGTCCCTCCCTCGATGGTGGCTTCGCCTAGCCATCTTGTAAAACTCCTTCTACTTACTTATGTTATTTAGAGACCATTATATTAAAGTGCTTTTTAAATATTCCTGTTGCTCTTATCAGAAACTGCTGAATTTTTATATAATAAAAGCTGTAATCTTGGGGGAATCATTTGTCTCTGTCCGTCCTTATCGTTGTCACTTGCATCATTACTTTTAAACTTACCTGACTCAGGTTACATACACATGGGGACAAACACATACCTGGCCAGATCAACATCCCCCCTCCTCCACATCAGCACAGAAACAATCTAGACAAAACAGTCAACAGAAATGGGCATCAACTGCTGCAGATGTGTCGCACGCTGGGTCTGTACATAGTCAACGGTCGGCTTCGAGGGGACTCCTTTGGTCTCTACACATACAGCTCTCCTCTTGGCAACAGCACAGTAGACTATAGTATTACAGACCTAGACCCCTCCTATCTAAGAGCATTCACCGTCAGCCCCCTAACGCCCCTATCAGATCACAGCAAAATCACCCTGTACATTAGGAAGAGCCCAACAGACCCCCATGTAGCAGAGCCCAGCAGACTCAACCCATCCAAACAGCCTTATAGGTGGACAAGTCATAGCAAAGATGACTACCAGAGAGCCATCGGGCACCCAACTATCCAAATGAAGTTGGACCATTTTCTCTCCACCTTATACACAATACACAATAAAGATGGCCTCAATCAGGCTGTTGGGGATATCAATGACATATTTGACAAAACAGCACTTCTGTCCAATCTTAGCAAACCTCATCATCACAGTTCAAACAAATCTACTCATGAAAAGTGGTTTGACTCTGACTGCAGGTGTCTGAGAAAAACACTCCGTAAATTATCCAATGAAAAACACCGGCAACCTGACAATCATGAGCTCCGCCTTCGTTATTGTGAATCATTGAAATTATACAGAAAAACACTAAGCACTAAAAAGAAGCAACACGAACAGCAACTCCTCGAAGAAATTGAAGAATCCATTGATTCAAATAATTTTTGGAAAAAATGGCATTCATTCAACAAATCACACAAAGAAGAATTGGCAATTCAAAATGGTGAAATTTGGAAAAAACACTTTGAAAATCTATACAGTACAATCACTCCGAATTCAGCCCAAAATAATCTGCTAAACAAATTAGAAACTCTTGAATCAGTCGTTAAAGACAACCAAAACCCATTAGATCATGAAATTAGTGAAGAGGAGCTACTGACCAAGATCCAGGCCCTGCAGCCAAGGAAGGCAAGTGGACCGGATCGCATCTTAAATGAAATGCTTCGGTTCGGCAGCCATAAAATCAAGACTGCCATACTGAAATTATTTAATATCATCTTGAACATCGGTCATTTTCCAGACACCTGGGGCCAAGGGATTATCACTCCAATCCATAAAAGTGGAGACAAGTATGAGCCCAACAACTACAGAGGCATATGTGTCAGCAGCAACCTGGGGAAGTTGTTCTGCAGCATCTTAAACAGCCGTCTGCAAAACTTCCTCAGTGAACATAATGTCCTGAGCAAGAGTCAGATTGGATTCACTCCACAACACAGAACCACTGACCACATCTACACCCTCCACACCCTCATCCAGAAACACGTCCACCACAACAAAAACAAAATCTTCTCTTGTTTTGTAGATTTCAAGAAAGCATTCGACTCAATTTGGCATCATGGTCTGTTTCTGAAACTACTAGAAAAAGGTATTGGGGGAAAAACCTATGATATAATCAAGACAATGTACATAAATAATCAATGCGCTGTAAAAATTGGAATCATGGAAACCGACTTCTTCCCCCAAAGTAGAGGGGTGAAGCAGGGCTGCAGTCTCAGCCCCACAATATTTATATTGATGATTTGGCCAAATCCCTGGTAGAGTCAGACATCCCTGGTCTCACCCTCTCTGACACTGAAGTCAAGTGTCTACTCTTTGCAGATGATCTAATCCTGCTCGCTCCATCTAAGGAGGCTTTACAAAAGCAATTAGATCATCTGCAAAAGTTCTGTCAGACCTGGGCCCTGACCATTAACCTGGACAAAACCAGAGTCATGGTCTTCCAGAAACGACCCAAGTGTCAGAAAGACCAACACAGGTTCCTCCTGGACTCTACAGACATACAACACACACACAACTACACATACCTGGGATTAAACATTACAGCCACAGGAAATTTCAATCTGGCCATTAACGATCTGCGAGACAAGGGCAGAAGAGCTTTCTGGTCCATTAAAAAATCCTCATGTATTGATATCCCTGTTAGAGTCTGGATGAAAATATTTAAATCGGTAATTGAACCTATTATACTATATGGTAGTGAGGTGTGGGGTCCTCTTGTAACCCAAGACTTTGAAAAATGGGACAAACACCCGATCGAAAGCCTGCATACCGAGATTTGCAAAAACATCCTCAAAGTCCATAGGAACACCCCCAATAACGGATGCAGAGCTGAATTAGGCCAATTTCCCCTTTTAATTCGGATCCAAAAAAGACTATTCTATCAACACCTCAAAGCCAGCGACCCCAACTCCTACCACTATAAAGCCCTGCAGTGCCAAGAGGAGAGCAAAGACAGGAGTCCCCTCAGCCAGCTGGTCCACAGGCTCAGCTCCACCAGCACCGAGCACCAAGACCACCCTCACACAATCCGGCCCCACCAAATTATAGAAAAACAAAAAGACAATTACATCAACTATTGGACATGTACAACCAAATCCCAAAGCAAACTGCAATGCTATTTGGCCCTAAACAAAGAATACTCCATGGCAGATTACTTGAGTTCAGTAACTGACCCCAGACTGAGGAAAACCTTGACTATGTACAGACTCAGCGGCCACAGCCTGGCTTTAGAGAGCGGCCGCCACAGACAGACCTGGCTGCCCAGAGACGAGCGCCTCTGTCAGCTCTGTCCACATAGACAGGTGGAGACAGAGCAGCACTTCCTGCTGCACTGTGACGCATACACACACATCAGGACACAGACATACACTAACATCACACTAACAACACCCAACTTCACCCAACTCTCAGACCAGGACAAATTCTGTCATTTGTTAGGAGAACAAAGAGCCACTGCTCTAGAAGCAGCAAAATATGTTTGTGCCTGTCACAAAAAGAGAGAAGAGCTGCTCAACATGAGCTCCTCTATATGAGCAGCTGCTGCTGCTACTGTTGAGTTTTACCTGCTAAATGATATCTACACTGTTTGTTTATTAGTATCATCTGTATTATTATATTATCTGTTTATTTATTTATATTGTATGTTTATTTTACCATTTTTGTAATGCTTTGGCAATATTGTAATGACAGTCATGCCAATAAAGCTTGTGAAATTGAAATTGAAATTGAGATGACATGATGACATGATGAGAGAGAGAGAGATGACATGATGACATGATGAGAGAGAGAGAGATGACATGATGACATGATGAGAGAGAGAGAGATGACATGATGACATGATGAGAGAGAGAGAGATGACATGATGACAGAGAGAGAGATGACATGATGACATGATGACAGAGAGATGACATGATGACAGAGAGAGAGAGAGAGAGGACATGATGACAGAGAGAGAGAGAAAAGTGGTTTGACTCTGACTGCAGGTGTCTGAGAAAAACACTCCGTAAATTATCCAATGAAAAACACCGGCAACCTGACAATCATGAGCTCCGCCTTCGTTATTGTGAATCATTGAAATTATACAGAAAAACACTAAGCACTAAAAAGAAGCAACACGAACAGCAACTCCTCGAAGAAATTGAAGAATCCATTGATTCAAATAATTTTTGGAAAATATGGCATTCATTCAACAAATCACACAAAGAAGAATTGGCAATTCAAAATGGTGAAATTTGGAAAAAACACTTTGAAAATCTCTACAGTACAATCACTCCGAATTCAGCCCAAAATAATCTGCTAAACAAATTAGAAACTCTTGAATCAGTCGTTAAAGACAACCAAAACCCATTAGATCATGAAATTAGTGAAGAGGAGCTACTGACCAAGATCCAGGCCCTGCAGCCAAGGAAGGCAAGTGGACCGGATCGCATCTTAAATGAAATGCTTCGGTTCGGCAGCCATAAAATCAAGACTGCCATACTGAAATTATTTAATATCATCTTGAACATCGGTCATTTTCCAGACACCTGGGGCCAAGGGATTATCACTCCAATCCATAAAAGTGGAGATAAGTATGAGCCCAACAACTACAGAGGCATATGTGTCAGCAGCAACCTGGGGAAGTTGTTCTGCAGCATCTTAAACAGCCGTCTGCAAAACTTCCTCAGTGAACATAATGTCCTGAGCAAGAGTCAGATTGGATTCACTCCACAACACAGAACCACTGACCACATCTACACCCTCCACACCCTCATCCAGAAACACGTCCACCACAACAAAAACAAAATCTTCTCTTGTTTTGTAGATTTCAAGAAAGCATTCGACTCAATTTGGCATCATGGTCTGTTTCTGAAACTACTAGAAAAAGGTATTGGGGGAAAAACCTATGATATAATCAAGACAATGTACATAAATAATCAATGCGCTGTAAAAATTGGAATCATGGAAACCGACCAAATCGCCTGTTTGGTTTTTGGTCATCTTCTCCAAAACCACCGGCCCGATTTCAACCAAACCTTCTGCGTTGGACTCCCCTCGGACCCCCAGATGATATATTCGAGTTTGGAGAAATTTTAAATTTTCGTCAAAAAAAAAAAAAAATTTGGTCAAAAAAAAACGACAGACATCCTGTCGTCTTTTTAAAATCGCCTGTTTGGTTTTTGGTAATTTTCTCCAAAACCACCGGCCCGATTTCAACCAAACCTTCTGCATAGGATTCCCCTCGGACCCCCAGATGATATATCCGAGTTTGGAGAAATTTGGAGAAATTTTAATTTTTGGTCAAAAAAAAAAAAAAAATTTGGTCAAAATAAAACGACAGGCGCGTACCTGTCGTCTTTTTAAAATCGCCTGTTTGGTTTTTGGTCATTTTCTCCAAAACCACCGGCCCGATTTCAACCAAACCTTCTGCGTTGGACTCCCCTCGGACCCCCAGATGATATATTCGAGTTTGGAGAAATTTTAAATTTTCGTCAAAAAAAAAAAAAAATTTGGTCAAAAAAAAACGACAGGCGCGTACCTGTCGTCTTTTTAAAATCGCCTGTTTGGTTTTTGGTCATTTTCTCCAAAACCACCGGCCCGATTTCAACCAAACCTTCTGCATAGGACTCCTCTCGGACCCCCAGATGATATATCCGAGTTTGGAGAAATTTGGAGAAATTTTAATTTTTGGTCAAAAAAAAAAAAAAATTTGGTCAAAATAAAACGACAGGCGCGTACCTGTCGTCTTTTTAAAATCGCCTGTTTGGTTTTTGGTCATTTTCTCCAAAACCACCGGCCCGATTTCAACCAAACCTTCTGCGTTGGACTCCCCTTGGACCCCCAGATGATATATTCGAGTTTGGAGAAATTTTTAATTTTCGTCAAAAAAAAAAAAAAATTTGGTCAAAAAAAAACGACAGGCGCGTACCTGTCGTCTTTTTAAAATCGCCTGTTTGGTTTTTGGTCATTTTCTCCAAAACCACCGGCCCGATTTCAACCAAACCTTCTGCGTAGGACTCCCCTCGGACCCCCAGATGATATATCCGAGTTTGGAGAAATTTGGAGAAATTTTAATTTTTGGTCAAAAAAAAAAAAAAATTTGGTCAAAAAAAAAACGACAGTCGCGTACCTGTCGTCTTTTTAAAATCGCCTGTTTGGTTTTTGGTCATTTTCTCCAAAACCACCGGCCCGATTTCAACCAAACCTTCTGCGTTGGACTCCCCTCGGACCCCCAGATGATATATTCGAGTTTGGAGAAATTTTAAATTTTCGTCAAAAAAAAAAAAAAATTTGGTCAAAAAAAAAACGACAGGCGCGTACCTGTCGTCTTTTTAAAATCGCCTGTTTGGTTTTTGGTCATTTTCTCCAAAACCACCGGCCCGATTTCAACCAAACCTTCTGCGTTGGACTCCCCTCGGACCCCCAGATGATATATCTGAGTTTGGAGAAATTTTAATTTTTGGTCAAAAAAAAAAAAAAAATTGGTAAAAAAAAAACGACAGGCGCGTACCTGTCGTCTTTTTAAAATCGCCTGTTTGGTTTTTGGTCATTTTCTCCAAAACCACCGGCCCGATTTCAACCAAACCTTCTGCGTTGGGCTCCCCTCGGACCCCCAGATGATATATTCGAGTTTGGAGAAATTTTAAATTTTCGTCAAAAAAAAAAAAAATTTGGTCAAAAAAAACGACAGGCGCGTACCTGTCGTCTTTTTAAATCGCCTGTTTGGTTTTTGGTCATTTTCTCCAAAACCACCGGCCCGATTTCAACCAAACCTTCTGCGTTGGACTCCCCTCGGACCCCCAGATGATATATCCGAGTTTGGAGAAATTTGGAGAAATTTTAATTTTTGGTCAAAAAAAAAAAAAAATTTGGTCAAAAAAAAACGACAGGCGCGTACCTGTCGTCTTTTTAAAATCGCCTGTTTGGTTTTTGGTCATTTACTCCAAAACCACCGGCCCGATTTCAACCAAACCTTCTGCGTTGGACTCCCCTCGGACCCCCAGATGATATATCCGAGTTTGGAGAAATTTGGAGAAATTTTAATTTTGGGTCAAAAAAAAAAAAAAAATTTGGTCAAAAAAAAACCTGTCGTCTTTTTAAAATCGCCTGTTTGGTTTTTGGTCATTTTCTCCAAAACCACCGGCCCGATTTCAACCAAACCTTCTGCGTTGGACTCCCCTCGGACCCCCAGATGATATATCCGAGTTTGGAGAAATTTGGAGAAATTTTAATTTTTGGTCAAAAAAAAAAAAAAAAATTTGGTAAAAAAAAAACGACAGACGCGTACCTGTCGTCTTTTTAAAATCGCCTGTTTGGTTTTTGGTCATTTTCTCCAAAACCACCGGCCCGATTTCAACCAAACCTTCTGCGTTGGACTCCCCTCGGACCCCCAGATGATATATCCGAGTTTGGAGAAATTTGGAGAAATTTTAATTTTTGGTCAAAAAAAAAAAAAAAATTGGTCAAAATAAAACGACAGGCGCGTACCTGTCGTCTTTTTAAAATCGCCTGTTTGGTTTTTGGTCATTTTCTCCAAAACCACCGGCCCGATTTCAACCAAACCTTCTGCGTTGGACTCCCCTCGGACCCCCAGATGATATATTCGAGTTTGGAGAAATTTTAAATTTTCGTCAAAAAAAAAAAAAAATTTGGTCAAAAAAAGACGACAGGCGCGTACCTGTCGTCTTTTTAAAATCGCCTGTTTGGTTTTTGGTCATTTTCTCCAAAACCACCGGCCCGATTTCAACCAAACCTTCTGCGTTGGACTCCCCTCGGACCCCCAGATGATATATTCGAGTTTGGAGAAATTTTAAATTTTCGTCAAAAAAAAAAAAAAAATTTGGTCAAAAAAAAACGACAGGCGCGTACCTGTCGTCTTTTTAAAATCGCCTGTTTGGTTTTTGGTCATTTTCTCCAAAACCACGGGCCCGATTTCAACCAAACCTTCTGCGTTGGACTCCCCTCGGACCCCCAGATGATATATCCGAGTTTGGAGAAATTTGGAGAAATTTTAATTTTTGGTCAAAAAAAAAAAAAAATTTGGTCAAAAAAAAAACGACAGGCGCGTACCTGTCGTCTTTTTAAAATCGCCTGTTTGGTTTTTGGTCATTTTCTCCAAAACCACCGGCCCGATTTCAACCAAACCTTCTGCGTTGGACTCCCCTCGGACCCCCAGATGATATATTCGAGTTTGGAGAAATTTTAAATTTTCGTCAAAAAAAAAAAAAAATTTGGTCAAAAAAAAACGACAGGCGCGTACCTGTCGTCTTTTTAAAATCGCCTGTTTGGTTTTTGGTAATTTTCTCCAAAACCACCGGCCCGATTTCAACCAAACCTTCTGCATAGGACTCCCCTCGGACCCCCAGATGATATATTCGAGTTTGGAGAAATTTGGAGAAATTTTAATTTTTGGTCAAAAAAAAAAAAAAAAATTGGTCAAAATAAAACAACAGGCGCGTACCTGTCGTCTTTTTAAAATCGCCTGTTTGGTTTTTGGTCATTTTCTCCAAAACCACCGGCCCGATTTCAACCAAACCTTCTGCGTTGGACTCCCCTCGGACCCCCAGATGATATATTCGAGTTTGGAGAAATTTTAAATTTTCGTCAAAAAAAAAAAAAATTTGGTCAAAAAAAACGACAGGCGCGTACCTGTCGTCTTTTTTAAATCGCCTGTTTGGTTTTTGGTCATTTTCTCCAAAACCACCGGCCCGATTTCAACCAAACCTTCTGCGTTGGACTCCCCTCGGACCCCCAGATGATATATCCGAGTTTGGAGAAATTTGGAGAAATTTTAATTTTTGGTCAAAAAAAAAAAAAAAATTTGGTCAAAAAAAAACGACAGGCGCGTACCTGTCGTCTTTTTAAAATCGCCTGTTTGGTTTTTGGTCATTTACTCCAAAACCACCGGCCCGATTTCAACCAAACCTTCTGCGTTGGACTCCCCTCGGACCCCCAGATGACATATCCGAGTTTGGAGAAATTTGGAGAAATTTTAATTTTGGGTCAAAAAAAAAAAAAAAAATTTGGTCAAAAAAAAACCTGTCGTCTTTTTAAAATCGCCTGTTTGGTTTTTGGTCATTTTCTCCAAAACCACCGGCCCGATTTCAACCAAACCTTCTGCGTTGGACTCCCCTCGGACCCCCAGATGATATATCCGAGTTTGGAGAAATTTGGAGAAATTTTAATTTTTGGTCAACAAAAAAAAAAAAAATTTGGTAAAAAAAAAAACGACAGACGCGTACCTGTCGTCTTTTTAAAATCGCCTGTTTGGTTTTTGGTCATTTTCTCCAAAACCACCGGCCCGATTTCAACCAAACCTTCTGCGTTGGACTCCCCTCGGACCCCCAGATGATATATCCGAGTTTGGAGAAATTTGGAGAAATTTTAATTTTTGGTCAAAAAAAAAAAAAAAATTGGTCAAAATAAAACGACAGGCGCGTACCTGTCGTCTTTTTAAAATCGCCTGTTTGGTTTTTGGTCATTTTCTCCAAAACCACCGGCCCGATTTCAACCAAACCTTCTGCGTTGGACTCCCCTCGGACCCCCAGATGATATATTCGAGTTTGGAGAAATTTTAAATTTTCGTCAAAAAAAAAAAAAAATTTGGTCAAAAAAAGACGACAGGTGCGTACCTGTCGTCTTTTTAAAATCGCCTGTTTGGTTTTTGGTCATTTTCTCCAAAACCACCGGCCCGATTTCAACCAAACCTTCTGCGTTGGACTCCCCTCGGACCCCCAGATGATATATTCGAGTTTGGAGAAATTTTAAATTTTCGTCAAAAAAAAAAAAAAATTTGGTCAAAAAAAAACGACAGGCGCGTACCTGTCGTCTTTTTAAAATCGCCTGTTTGGTTTTTGGTCATTTTCTCCAAAACCACGGCCCGATTTCAACCAAACCTTCTGCGTTGGACTCCCCTCGGACCCCCAGATGATATATCCGAGTTTGGAGAAATTTGGAGAAATTTTAATTTTTGGTCAAAAAAAAAAAAAAATTTGGTCAAAAAAAAACGACAGGCGCGTACCTGTCGTCTTTTTAAAATCGCCTGTTTGGTTTTTGGTCATTTTCTCCAAAACCACCGGCCCGATTTCAACCAAACCTTCTGCGTTGGACTCCCCTCGGACCCCCAGATGATATATTCGAGTTTGGAGAAATTTTAAATTTTCGTCAAAAAAAAAAAAATTTGGTCAAAAAAAAACGACAGGCGCGTACCTGTCGTCTTTTTAAAATCGCCTGTTTGGTTTTTGGTCATTTTCTCCAAAACCACCGGCCCGATTTCAACCAAACCTTCTGCGTTGGACTCCCCTCGGACCCCCAGATGATATATCCGAGTTTGGAGAAATTTGGAGAAATTTTAATTTTTGGTCAAAAAAAAAAAAAAAATTGGTCAAAATAAAACGACAGGCGCGTACCTGTCGTCTTTTTAAAATCGCCTGTTTGGTTTTTGGTCATTTTCTCCAAAACCACCGGCCCGATTTCAACCAAACCTTCTGCGTTGGACTCCCCTCGGACCCCCAGATGATATATCCGAGTTTGGAGAAATTTGGAGAAATTTTAATTTTTGGTCAAAAAAAAATAAAAAATTTGGTCAAAAAAAACGACAGGCGCGTACCTGTCGTCTTTTTAAAATCGCCTGTTTGGTTTTTGGTCATTTTCTCCAAAACCACCGGCCCGATTTCAACCAAACCTTCTGCGTTGGACTCCCCTCAGACCCCCAGATGATATATCTGAGTTTGGAGAAATTTTAATTTTTGGTCAAAAAAAAAAAAAAAATTGGGTAAAAAAAAACCGACAGGCGCGTACCTGTCGTCTTTTTAAAATCGCCTGTTTGGTTTTTGGTCATTTTCTCCAAAACCACCGGCCCGATTTCAACCAAACCTTCTGCGTTGGACTCCCCTCGGACCCCCAGATGATATATCCGAGTTTGGAGAAATTTGGAGAAGTTTTAATTTTGGTCAAAAAAAAAAAAAAAATTTGGTCAAAATAAAACGACAGGCGCGTACCTGTCGTCTTTTTAAAATCGCCTGTTTGGTTTTTGGTCATTTTCTCCAAAACCACCGGCCCGATTTCAACCAAACCTTCTGCGTTGGACTCCCCTCGGACCCCCAGATGATATATTCGAGTTTGGAGAAATTTTAAATTTTCGTCAAAAAAAAAAAAAATTTGGTCAAAAAAAAACGACAGGCGCGTACCTGTCGTCTTTTTAAAATCGCCTGTTTGGTTTTTGGTCATTTTCTCCAAAACCACCGGCCCGATTTCAACCAAACCTTCTGCGTTGGACTCCCCTCGGACCCCCAGATGATATATCCGAGTTTGGAGAAATTTGGAGAAATTTTAATTTTTGGTCAAAAAAAAAAAAAAAATTTGGTCAAAATAAAACGACAGGCGCGTACCTGTCGTCTTTTTAAAATCGCCTGTTTGGTTTTTGGTCATTTTCTCCAAAACCACCGGCCCGATTTCAACCAAACCTTCTGCGTTGGACTCCCCTCGGACCCCCAGATGATATATCCGAGTTTGGAGAAATTTGGAGAAATTTTAATTTTTGGTCAAAAAAAAAAAAAAAATTGGTCAAAATAAAACGACAGGCGCGTACCTGTCGTCTTTTTAAAATCGCCTGTTTGGTTTTTGGTCATTTTCTCCAAAACCACCGGCCCGATTTCAACCAAACCTTCTGCGTTGGACTCCCCTCGGACCCCCAGATGATATATCCGAGTTTGGAGAAATTTGGAGAAATTTTAATTTTTGGTCAAAAAAAAAAAACAAATTTGGTCAAAAAAAACGACAGGCGCGTACCTGTCGTCTTTTTAAAATCGCCTGTTTGGTTTTTGGTCATTTTCTCCAAAACAACCGGCCCGATTTCAACCAAACCTTCTGCGTTGGACTCCCCTCAGACCCCCAGATGATATATCTGAGTTTGGAGAAATTTTAATTTTTGGTCAAAAAAAAAAAAAAAATTGGTAAAAAAAAACGACAGGCGCGTACCTGTCGTCTTTTTAAAATCGCCTGTTTGGTTTTTGGTCATTTTCTCCAAAACCACCGGCCCGATTTCAACCAAACCTTCTGCGTTGGACTCCCCTCGGACCCCCAGATGATATATCCGAGTTTGGAGAAATTTGGAGAAATTTTAATTTTTGGTCAAAAAAAAAAAAAAAATTTGGTCAAAATAAAACGACAGGCGCGTACCTGTCGTCTTTTTAAAATCGCCTGTTTGGTTTTTGGTCATTTTCTCCAAAACCACCGGCCCGATTTCAACCAAACCTTCTGCGTTGGACTCCCCTCGGACCCCCAGATGATATATTCGAGTTTGGAGAAATTTTAAATTTTCGTCAAAAAAAAAAAAAAATTGGTCAAAAAAAACGACAGGCGCGTATCTGTCGTCTTTTTTAAATCGCCTGTTTGGTTTTTGGTCATTTTCTCCAAAACCACCGGCCCGATTTCAACCAAACCTTCTGCGTTGGACTCCCCTCGGACCCCCAGATGATATATCCGAGTTTGGAGAAATTTTAATTTTTGGTCAAAAAAAAAAAAAAAATTGGTCAAAAAAAAACGACAGGCGCGTACCTGTCGTCTTTTTAAAATCGCCTGTTTGGTTTTTGGTAATTTTCTCCAAAACCACCGGCCCGATTTCAACCAAACCTTCTGCATAGGACTCCCCTCGGACCCCCAGATGATATATCCGAGTTTGGAGAAATTTGGAGAAATTTTAATTTTTGGTCAAAAAAAAAAAAAAAATTGGTCAAAATAAAACGACAGGCGCGTACCTGTCGTCTTTTTAAAATCGCCTGTTTGGTTTTTGGTCATTTTCTCCAAAACCACCGGCCCGATTTCAACCAAACCTTCTGCGTTGGACTCCCCTCGGACCCCCAGATGATATATTCGAGTTTGGAGAAATTTTAAATTTTCGTCAAAAAAAAAAAAAAATTGGTCAAAAAAAAACGACAGGCGCGTACCTGTCGTCTTTTTAAAATCGCCTGTTTGGTTTTTGGTCATTTTCTCCAAAACCACCGGCCCGATTTCAACCAAACCTTCTGCGTTGGACTCCCCTCGGACCCCCAGATGATATATCCGAGTTTGGAGAAATTTGGAGAAATTTTAATTTTTGGTCAAAAAAAAAAAAAAATTGGTAAAAAAAAAACGACAGGCGCGTACCTGTCGTCTTTTTAAAATCGCCTGTTTGGTTTTTGGTCATTTTCTCCAAAACCACCGGCCCGATTTCAACCAAACCTTCTGCGTTGGACTCCCCTCGGACCCCCAGATGATATATTCGAGTTTGGAGAAATTTTAAATTTTCGTCAAAAAAAAAAAAAATTTGGTCAAAAAAAACGACAGGCGCGTACCTGTCGTCTTTTTTAAATCGCCTGTTTGGTTTTTGGTCATTTTCTCCAAAACCACCGGCCCAATTTCAACCAAACCTTCTGCGTTGGACTCCCCTCGGACCCCCAGATGATATATCCGAGTTTGGAGAAATTTTAATTTTTGGTCAAAAAAAAAAAAAAAATTGGTCAAAAAAAAACGACAGGCGCGTACTATTAAAATCGCCTGTTTGGTTTTTGGTAATTTTCTCCAAAACCACCGGCCCGATTTCAACCAAACCTTCTGCATAGGACTCCCCTCGGACCCCCAGATGATATATCCGAGTTTGGAGAAATTTGGAGAAATTTTAAATTTTGGTCAAAAAAAAAAAAAAAATTGGTCAAAATAAAACGACAGGCGCGTACCTGTCATCTTTTTAAAATCGCCTGTTTGGTTTTTGGTCATTTTCTCCAAAACCACCGGCCCGATTTCAACCAAACCTTCTGCGTTGGACTCCCCTCGGACCCCCAGATGATATATCCGAGTTTGGAGAAATTTGGAGAAATTTTAATTTATGGTCAAAAAAAAAAAAAAATGTGGTCAAAAAAAAACCTGTCGTCTTTTTAAAATCGCCTGTTTGGTTTTTGGTCATTTTCTCCAAAACCACCGGCCCGATTTCAACCAAACCTTCTGCGTTGGACTCCCCTCGGACCCCCAGATGATATATCCGAGTTTGGAGAAATTTTAATTTTTGGTAAAAAAAAAAAAAAAAAATGGTAAAAAAAAAACGACAGGCGCGTACCTGTCGTCTTTTTAAAATCGCCTGTTTGGTTTTTGGTCATTTTCTCCAAAACCACCGGCCCGATTTCAACCAAACCTTCTGCGTTGGACTCCCCTCGGACCCCCAGATGATATATTCGAGTTTGGAGAAATTTTAAATTTTCGTCAAAAAAAAAAAAAAATTGGTCAAAAAAAAACGACAGGCGCGTACCTGTCGTCTTTTTAAAATCGCCTGTTTGGTTTTTGGTCATTTTCTCCAAAACCACCGGCCCGATTTCAACCAAACCTTCTGCGTTGGACTCCCCTCGGACCCCCAGATGATATATCCGAGTTTGGAGAAATTTGGAGAAATTTTAATTTTTGGTCAAAAAAAAAAAAAAAAATTGGTCAAAAAAAAAACGACAGGCGCGTACCTGTCGTCTTTTTAAAATCGCCTGTTTGGTTTTTGGTCATTTTCTCCAAAACCACCGGCCCGATTTCAACCAAACCTTCTGCGTTGGACTCCCCTCGGACCCCCAGATGATATATTCGAGTTTGGAGAAATTTTAAATTTTCGTCAAAAAAAAAAAAAAATTTGGTCAAAAAAAAAACGACAGGCGCGTACCTGTCGTCTTTTTAAAATCGCCTGTTTGGTTTTTGGTCATTTTCTCCAAAACCACCGGCCCGATTTCAACCAAACCTTCTGCGTTGGACTCCCCTCGGACCCCCAGATGATATATCCGAGTTTGGAGAAATTTGGAGAAATTTTAATTTATGGTCAAAAAAAAAAAAAATGTGGTCAAAAAAAAACCTGTCGTCTTTTTAAAATCGCCTGTTTGGTTTTTGGTCATTTTCTCCAAAACCACCGGCCCGATTTCAACCAAACCTTCTGCGTTGGACTCCCCTCGGACCCCCAGATGATATATCCGAGTTTGGAGAAATTTTAATTTTTGGTAA
The DNA here is from genome assembly GCF_905171665.1 of Trachurus trachurus. Taxonomy (NCBI): domain Eukaryota; kingdom Metazoa; phylum Chordata; class Actinopteri; order Carangiformes; family Carangidae; genus Trachurus; species Trachurus trachurus. The sequence continues at coordinate 60,052 of NW_028155230.1, read as the reverse complement.
AAAAAAAAAAAAAAATGGTAAAAAAAAAACGACAGGCGCGTACCTGTCGTCTTTTTAAAATCGCCTGTTTGGTTTTTGGTCATTTTCTCCAAAACCACTGGCCCGATTTCAACCAAACCTTCTGCGTTGGACTCCCCTCGGACCCCCAGATGATATATTCGAGTTTGGAGAAATTTTAAATTTTCGTCAAAAAAAAAAAAAAAATTTGGTCAAAAAAAAACGACAGGCGCGTACCTGTCGTCTTTTTAAAATCGCCTGTTTGGTTTTTGGTCATTTTCTCCAAAACCACCGGCCCGATTTCAACCAAACCTTCTGCGTAGGACTCCCCTCGGACCCCCAGATGATATATCCGAGTTTGGAGAAATTTGGAGAAATTTTAATTTTTGGTCAAAAAAAAAAAAAAAATTTGGTCAAAAAAAAACGACAGGCGGCGTACCTGTCGTCTTTTTAAAATCGCCTGTTTGGTTTTTGGTCATTTTCTCCAAAACCACCGGCCCGATTTCAACCAAACCTTCTGCGTTGGACTCCCCTCGGACCCCCAGATGATATATCCGAGTTTGGAGAAATTTAAATTTTTGGTCAAAAAAAAAAAAAAAAATTGGTCAAAATAAAACGACAGGCGCGTAACATGAGGACAGAATATTTTACCCAAGGTCGAGGCGTCCGTCAGGGCTGCAACCTCAGCCCTGCACTCTTCAATATCTATATTAATGAATTGGCAACCACCCTAGAAAAGTCCTCGGTACCTGGTGTAAGTCTCCACAATCAGGAGATAAAATGTCTTCTCTTTGCAGATGACCTGGTTCTGCTGTCCCCGACAGCACAGGGTCTACAGCAGAGCCTGGATCTGTTAGAGCATTACTGTCAGACCTGGGCCCTGACAGTAAACCTCAAAAAGACAAAAGCAATGATATTTCAAAAAAGATACAGATCCCAAGATATTTTACCTAAATTCTCAATTGGCACACAACAGGTAGAATACTGCACACACTACACCTATTTAGGAATAAAAATAAGTTCAACCGGAAATTTTAATGAGGCAGTTCATGAACTGAGAGAGAAAGCACGCCGGGCTTTCTATGCCATAAAGAAAAATATACAAACTGAAATACCAACACGAATCTGGCTAAAATTAATTGAATGTGTTATTGAACCGATTGCACTCTATGGCAGTGAGGTGTGGGGTCCACTTACAAAACACAACTTTATTCAGTGGGATAAACACCCCATTGAGACCCTGCATGCAGAGCTGTGTAAAATCCTTCTGCATGTCCAGAGGAAGGCGACAAACAATGCATGCAGGGCAGAATTAGGCAAATACCCACTAATAATAAAAATTCAAAAAAGAGCAATTAACTTTTGGACACATCTAAAACTAAGTGACCCCCTCTCGTATCATTTCCAAGCCCTGCAATGCCAAGACATGAGCAGTAGAAACCCCCTTACCCAACTAGTCCTGAGGCTGAGATCACAAACCTGCCCTACTGGCACAGCCCAGGAACACAACACCTCACCAATCAGACCCAACCAGATTACTAAACATCTGAAACAAGACTACATCACTTATTGGCCAACACAAACAAAAACACAGAGCAAAATGCAGTGCTATCTGGCCCTAAATCGACAGTACACCACAGCAGATTATTTGAGCATGGTGACTGATCAGCAATTAAAACGAACCCTGACAAAGTACAGACTGAGTGAACACAGCCTTGCTATTGAAACAGGGAGGCACAGGAAAACCTGGCTCCCTGCAGAGCAGAGGCTGTGCTGTCACTGCAGCCTTAACCAACCAGAAACAGAACTGCACTTCCTCACCAAATGTGAAAAATATCTAAATATTAGAGAAACCTATTTCCTAAAATTTGAATCTATAACAAAAGGTTTTTTAAAACTATCAGATGAAGAAAAACTTCCCATCCTGCTAGGGGAAGAACCAAAGAATAATAAACTAGCAGCAGTCTATGTCTCTGCCTGTCATAGACTGAGGGACAGGGAGTGACACTCGTCAGCTGACACAAATGTTGTTGTTTGGTGTTTTGTTTATTGTATTTACAATGATTATACGTCTTTCTTCAGTGATGACAACACTATACTGTAAATGTTGTTTGTATTATTTTTCTTTAATTCCAAACGCTTGCTTTGGCAATATATACCATGTATGTCATGCCAATAAAGCCAATTGAATTGAATTGAATTGAATTGAATTGAATTGAGAGATGACATGATGACAGAGAGAGAGAGAGAGAGATGACATGATGACATGATGACAGAGAGATGACATGATGACAGAGAGAGAGAGAGATGACATGATGACAGAGAGAGAGAGAGATGACATGATGACAGAGAGAGAGAGAGAGAGATGACATGATGACAGAGAGAGAGAGAGAGAGAGATGACATGATGACAGAGAGAGAGAGAGAGAGAGATGACATGATGACAGAGAGAGAGATGACATGATGACATGATGACAGAGAGAGATGACATGATGACAGAGAGAGAGAGAGAGAGATGACATGATGACAGAGAGAGAGAGAGAGAGATGACATGATGACAGAGAGAGAGAGAGAGAGAGAGGACATGATGACAGAGAGAGAGAGAGAGAGAGGACATGATGAGAGAGAGAGAGAGAGAGAGAGAGAGAGAGAGATGACATGATGACAGAGAGAGAGAGAGAGAGAGGACATGATGACAGAGAGAGAGAGAGAGAGAGGACATGATGACAGAGAGAGAGAGAGAGAGAGGACATGATGAGAGAGAGAGAGAGAGAGAGATGACATGATGACATGATGACAGAGAGAGAGATGACATGATGACATGATGACATGATGTACTGACTAGCTTCAGCCCCATGGAGTAGTCAGACAGGGATCTGTCTGACTACTCCATGGGGCTGAAGCTAGTCAGTACCTAGGACTGGCCTCTACTATGGGCTACCATAGATAGCCTCCTCTGCCTGTTCACAGACTTTGGGAGCTGCTGCAGTGTGGTTAGTTTTCAGCCTAGAACTGCAGCAGTATAGGAGCCAGAGGCCTACCTCCACCCACCCAGCCCTGCAGCCTAAGATCTACCTCCATCGACCCAGCTCTGCTCCCAGACTTTGGGAGCTGCTGCAGTGTGGCTAGTTTTCAGCCTAGAACTGCAGCAGTACAGCAGCCTGAGGTCTATCTCCATCCACCCAGCCCTGCAGCCAGAGGCCTACCTCCATCCACCCAGCCCTGCAGCCTGAGGCCTACCTCCATCCACCCAGCCCTTCAGCCGGAGGCCTACCTCCATCCACCCAGCCCTGCGGCCTGAGGCCTACCTCCATCCACCCAGCCCTGCAGCCTGAGGCCTACCTCCATCCACCCAGCCCTGCAGCCTGAGGCCTACCTCCATCCACCCAGCCCTGCAGCCTGAGGCCTACCTCCATCCATCCAGCCCTGCAGCCTGAGGCCTACCTCCATCCACCCAGCCCTGCAGCCTGAGGCCTACCTCCATCCATCCAGCCCTGCAGCCTGAGGCCTACCTCCATCCACCCAGCCCTGCAGCCTGAGGCCTACCTCCATCCACCCAGCCCTGCAGCCTGAGGCCTACCTCCATCCACCCAGCCCTGCAGCCTGAGGCCTACCTCCATCCACCCAGCCCTGCAGCCTGAGGCCTACCTCCATCCACCCAGCCCTGCAGCCTGAGGCCTACCTCCACCCATCCAGCCCTGCAGCCTGAGGCCTACCTCCATCCACCCAGCTCTACACCTGGGCCAACTCCATCATGGCAAGTGTTATTCATGCCCTCCTAGTTTTGCTCTGTCTGTCAACATTCTCAGAGTATGAAGTTAACCAGGAGACCCCTTTGAGTGACTGTAACACCATGTTTTATACACGTTACATGTCATCACGCTCAAAGGTTACTGACTGTGCACAGAACTATGTCGGCAACCAAGGGTGCTGGATGTTTGGCATGAGCCTGGTTTCAGAACACAAAAACTTTAAACATCTCCTAAGCCTTCTTCTCCTAAGTAACTGTTTTATCCCATCAAACAGCTCTTGGTCAATCACTATGAGCAGTGACTCTAAGAAAATCAAGAAGCATTTTTATTATACACGCATGTTGAAATGTATTATTATGTTAGTTTTAGAAGGGCTTATAAGTGACCAGTTGAAAGATTTTATGACAACAAATAGCATTTTAAATGAACTGCAGTCTGGTTTCGGAAAAAAGCACAGTACTGTCACTGCCACTATGAAAGTCTTAAACGATCTCATAAGTGCTATTGATTCTAAAGAATACTGTGCTGCATTGTTTTTTGATCTGTCAAAGGCTTTTGACACAGTTGACCACTTGGTCCTGTGCCAGCGACTGCGGGATATTGGAATGTCTTCAAAAGCTGTCATGTGGTTTGGAAACTACTTGAGCGGCAGAACACAAAGTGTTCAGGTTGATGGTGTATCCTCCAAACCTTTGTTGACTCAAAATGGTGTCCCCCAGGGGTCCATATTGGGTCCCATTTTATTTACTATTTATATAAATGTCTTGTGTCAAAATGTAAATGATGCCAAATTCCACTTTTATGCAGATGACACTATTTTGTACTGTTCTGCTTCATCATTAACAAGTGCCATACAAAAGCTACAATCTGCTTTTAATGTCATTCAGAGTAATCTTAATCAATTAAGACTTGTGCTCAATTCTGACAAAACTAAATTGATGTGCTTTTCAAAATCAGGGAAGACAGATGATGCTTGTCAGATTGTTATACAAAATGAAAAAGTGATTGAACGAGTTTCAGTCTACAAGTACTTGGGATTTTACTTGGATGAAAATCTGTCTTTTAAATATCATATTGAGTGTCTTACAAAGAAACTCAGGGTCAAACTTGGTTTCTATTATAGAAACAAAAGTTGTTTCTCCTTTAATGCGAGAAAAAGACTGATTCAGGCAACTTTTGTATCAATACTTGACTATGGTGATATCTTATACATGCATGCAAATCTCTCCTCTCTGAAAATGCTGGATTCGGTGTATCATGCAGCATTAAGATTTGTAACAGATTTAGGTTTTCGTACTCATCACTGTAGTCTTTATGAGAGTGTTGGCTGGCCTTCTCTGTATAATCGTAGATGGGAACACTGGTATTGTTTTCTTTATAAGGCCGTCCTGTGTGACTTGCCTCCTTATTTGTGTTCTCTCTTGGTTCCTAAAGTCAACACCAGAAGCTGTCGTCTCAGGCACGATAGATTGATAATGTATACTATTCCTCGTACACGGACTGTCTTTGGGGAAAGTGCCTTCAGAGCATTCGCACCCTCGTCCTGGTATAAATTACAGAGTCATCTTAAATTGGATTATCTCCCAAGTATGGAAGATTTTAAAGCTAGGACTGTTTGACTACTGAATGCACATGTTCTCTCACCGAACGCAGCTGGGCTTTTGGCCTTAAGAGCAGGACCCCAGACTTTAATAGAGAAATAGAACAATCTGATATCATTGTGTTGCAGGAAACTTGGAATAGAGGAGACATGCCCACTGGTTGTCCTCTGGGGTATAGAGAAGTGGTTTTTCCATCCACGAAACTTAAGAATGTAAGCCAAGGCAGAGATTCAGGGGGATGTTGATCTGGTACAAGGCAAACCTCACTCATTCAATAGAGTTAATCAAAAAAGGAAATTTTTCAATTTGGTTCAAAATAAAAAAAGAGGCTGTCTCCACAGACAAAGACCTATTCCTGTGCACAGCCTATATCCCCCCATCAGAGTCCCTTACTACAACGAAAACACCTTTACCATTCTGGAAGACGAAATCAACTATTACCAGACACAGGGAAACGTGCTGATCTGTGGTGATCTCAACGCCAGAACAGGCACAGAACCTGACTTAATAAATACATGTGACCGGTAGGAAGTTTGTCCCTAGCCAGACACCGTAGGGAGGTCAGCCCCTCCCACTTCCTCATTCCCAAATTGCTGTCAGTATATAAACACACCAGCAAGCAGGACAGACCTCTCCTCTGCTGCTGCTGCGTCCCCATTTCTCCCCCCTCCCGGTGTGATTGTTGGATGTCTTTCTGTGGTAGGCAGGTGTTTTAAATATTGGTGCAAGATGTCATTATTGTGGTTATGTGCATTTTTATGTTTAGTTTTGTTTGTTTCTAGGTTCTGTTGCTGTTTGATGTAAACCTCGCTCCCACATAGAGCTGTACATCTCAAACCTGTATGCCATGAGGTAAAGCAACAGTTTATTTTGTTTTGGATTGTTTGGCAGGATGTTGTTCACTTAATTTGTTTCTTTCTTTTTTTTACTGACAGACTGCCACTGCTGTTTTGTTTACATTGATTTGTTTGTATTTATTTGTTTGATGAGTACACTTTGTTAGCCTCTATTCCTTTTCTATTTTCCCCCAAGAAATAATAATGATAAATGATTGTTGCAGCAGTACATGTAAGGTTTTAATCTGTTTTCTATCTTTGTGAGCGCTGCAGGACTGGCGACGGCGTGGTCGCCCTGACAGTGGAGGGACTGGTGGTTCAGAGTTCTCACCCGAGCTTCACACTCCCCCTGGTGTGTTTGGTAATTTTGCATGCCCCTCAGTTTATATATATTTTTGTAGGTTGGGTACTTTTGCTGTGTGTGCCTGTGCATGTGTTGAGCACGAAGTAGGGTGAGTGCTCTGGCCCTGTAGAATTTGTCCCTCCCTCGATGGTGGCTTCGCCTAGCCATCTTGTAAAACTCCTTCTACTTACTTATGTTATTTAGAGACCATTATATTAAAGTGCTTTTTAAATATTCCTGTTGCTCTTATCAGAAACTGCTGAATTTTTATATAATAAAGCTGTAATCTTGGGGGAATCATTTGTCTCTGTCCGTCCTTATCGTTGTCACTTGCATCATTACTTTTAAACTTACCTGACTCAGGTTACATTCTGGCGTTGTTGGCAGGATGCAGTGACAATTTAGGCGGATTTAGAAGACAGTTTTTTTTCTTTTGTTGTTTTTCCTAGGTTAATTAGTAGTTGTTTTTTTTAAACAAAACAGCAGTGTGCACTTCGGGGGATTTGTGGAACGCCTGCGCCATCTTGCCTGGGCCCCCCTTTGGACAAAATTGACGTGTCTCCATTGACTGTGACTTTTCTCTGCTGCAGCCATGGCCAATGAGCTTCAAGAGTTGAAAGACTTGGTGCAGAGACTGCAGACTGAAAGGAGCAGCTACTTCAGGAACGAGCAGCTACCAATGCAGCCCAGTCAAGTTCAGACTCTGGTAGTCCAAGCGGCTCGCAACGCTCCATTCCGAGTGCCCCTCCCCCTGTTGATAGACTGCTGTATATTCCCAGAGAAAGGAAATGTCCGGTCTTTAGAGGAACGTCTGGGATCCCAGTGGATGATTGGGTTGAAGAGATGAGGGCAACTTTGAGAATTAGACACCTGGGTTCTGTTGATCAAGCCTATTTTATATATATGACCATCTTGAGGGCGAAGCTAAGGACGAGATTAGGTACCGGCCCAGAGCAGAGAGGGAGGACCCAGAGAAAATCTTGACTGTCCTTCAAGATTTGTATGGGTGTCCTAAATCTTATGTTTCCCTGCAACAGAGTTTCTTTGCTAGAAAACAGCAAGAGGGGGAGTCACTTCAAGAGTTTTCACATGCTCTGTATTGTCTTATGGAAAAGGTTGAACGTAGTGCCCCAAGAGTGATGCGTGATGCCCCCACTCTCCTCAGGATCAGTTTGTTGAACATGTCTATGACCCTAATTTACGTAGAGAGTTGAAACGAATTGTGCGGCAACACCCTGATTATGAACTCTTAGACATAAGAGCAGAGGCCATTCGCTGGGAGCGAGAGGGACGGCCTGAGGAGCCTAGGCCTAGGAGTTACTCAGTCCCATCATTTAGTGCCATGCAGTGTTCCGGGGTCAGGGCAGCTGATAGTTCTAGCATAGAAATGATAGAACTGAAGCACATGTTACAGAAGCAACAAGAGCAGCTCAATCAATTGACACAGGGTTTGTTAACACTGCAGGCAACTTCTAAGCCTCCCACTAGACCCCCCACTAGGCCAGTGCGCCCAGATTTTGTTATATGTAAACGCTGCCTGAAACCAGGTCACTATGCTAGGGAATGTGATAATGAACGTGTTGATTCCCAGGTTCAACAGCCCAGGGCCCCACACCACACAGCAGCCGCCTCTGCAGCTCAGGAGGCGGGAAACTTCTTCCCCCTGATGTGAGGAGCCAAACATCAGGAGGCGAGGATATCGGCTCAGATACACAGACCCCAACTGTTTTGACTACTGCCCCTAGCCTGGTAGCACCTTGTCCCCAAGTAACTGTTACTTTAGGAGATGTACCTGTTAGTCTTCTTTTAGATACAGGATCGATGGTGACTACCATTGCTGAAAGTTTTTTCCTCCAGCATTTCCAAAGTGACCCCCAAGTCCTGTCGCTGGTTGCAGCTACGAGCTGCTAATGGGCTAGAGATTCCCTATGTGGGTTATGTTGAGCTGGACATCACTGTTTTTGGCAAGGTCATACCACAGCGAGGTGTGTTGGATTATTAAAGACCCCCCAGGCCAAACCTCCCCCTCAAGTGCTCCTGGTGTCTTGGGTATGAATGTAATTAGAGAATGTTACCACCAGTTATTCACTCACCATGGCACTGACCTCTTTGATCTCCCCATAGTGCAGCAAGCCCCACTCCCGTGGCAGCAGGCGCTACAGCATTGTCACCATGCTCAAACTGATACAGCACGAGGCAGGACAGGATTGGCCCGGGTGAGAGGTAGGCGACCCATCACTATACCTGGGGGTACTGTTAAGTGGGTTACCGCTACATGTGCTTCTCATTTTAGTAAGTTTTCCAGTGCTGCACTACTAGAACCCCTTGACGATGGTAGGTCCCTTCCAGAGTGTGTCTTAATCTCACCAGCAATGGTCACTGTAACTAAAGGTACAGTTTATGTGCCAGTGGTTAATGTAGGTGAGACTGACGTACTATATTATCCTCACCGCCCCATAGGCTTTCTGAGTCAGGCGCAGATTGTCAGTTTGCCAGAGGGAATCTCTACTGTAGAGCACAAGTTTGGTGAAGTCATAGCTACAGTTTCCACCCAAGACGCTGAGGCCAACCCAGTCAGAAAACACATTGAATCTATGGACCTGTCTGCACTTTCTGACTTGGATCAGACAACAGTTAAGTCCATGCTATTGAAGCGTGAGAGTGCGTTTGCAGCTTCTGACCTAGACCTTGGTTGTACTAACCTTGTGACACATGATATCCCTTTACTTGACAACGCCCCAATTAGGCAGAGGTATAGGCGAATTCCTCCCTCTGACTATGATGAGGTTAGAGCCCACATACGTCACCTGTTAGACAGCCAAGTTATACGGGAAAGCTGTATAGCCCCTATGCTTCTCTATCGTCCTGGTAAGAAAGAAGAATGGTAGTTTGAGACTCTGCGTGGACTACAGACTGTTAAATGGCAAAACACGCAAGGATGCTTTTCCTCTACCAAGGATCGAGGAGTCCTTGGATGCTCTGTCCGGAGCTCAGTGGTTTTCCACGATTGATTTAGCCAGTGGTTACCATCAGGTTGCAGTCACGGAACAAGATAAAATGAAAACTGCATTCTGCACTCCTTTCGGCCTATTCGAGTTTCAAAGGATGCCGTTTGGTTTATGTAATGCTCCGAGTACATTTCAGAGACTGATGGAGAGGAGTTTGGCGACCAACACTGTCGCTCTCTGCTCTTGTATCTCGACGATGTTGTTGTTTTCTCCTCTACAGTGGACGAGCACCTCAGCCGCCTGGATCTAGTTCTGGGACGTTTCCAGAAAGAGGGCTTAAAGGTCAACCTGGAGAAGTGTTGTTTTTTTCAACAGCAAGTGAAGTATTTGGGACATGTAGTCTCTGCTGCAGGTGTCTCTACAGATCCCCAGAAGATTGCAGCAGTAGCTGAGTGGACAAGACCAAGTACAGTGACAGAACTCAGGTCATTCTTGGGTTTCTCTAGTTACTACAGACGTTTTGTCGAGGGGTTTGCCAAGATGGCTTCCCCTCTCCATAAAGTGGTTGCTGATCTCACAGGGAAGAAATCGCAGAGGTCGGGGATTGCCCTGCATGATGCCTGGACCCAACAGTGTGAACACAGCTTCAAAGAGCTCAAGGAAAGGTTGGTGTCTTCGCCTGTATTAGCTTATGCTAACTTCAGCCTTCCTTTTATTTTAGAGGTGGATGCCAGTCACGAAGGTCTGGGGGCAGTACTCTCTCAGGAGCAGGGTGGGAAAGTCAGACCCATCGCCTACGCCAGCCGCAGCCTCTACCCTGCAGAAAAGAACTACAGCTCTATGAAACTCGAGTTCTTGGCTATGAAATGGGCCATGGTACACAAGTTCCGTGAGTATCTGTTGGGCCACAAGTGCACAGTATGGACTGATAACAATCCCCTCAGTCACCTAAACACTGCTAAATTGGGAGCTACAGAACAACGCTGGGTGGCTGAGTTAGCGGTTTTTGATTACACTGTCCGGTACCGCCCGGGCGTAACAACCAGAACGCTGATGCCCTATCTCGGCAGCGTCTGCCCAGGGAGGGGTAGTAACTGGTTCAACACGCCCTGGGACTCCTGTACCAGAGATGGTCCAGACAGCTGTTGTGAATGCAAGGTCTATTGCCCAACATGCTATTTCTGCTGCTCCAGAGCGATCAACCGATGACCTGATAGCACTGCAGAGAGTCGACCCTGCTATTGGTGCCGTCCTCCTCTTCTTCCAGCAACAACGGATGCCAGGCCATGCAGAAAAGCAGAGACTTCACCTTGCAGCATTGGGGCTGTTACGCCAGTGGGATCGACTCACAATGAGGAACGGGCTGCTACACAGGGTGCACCAACGGCCTGATGGTGGAGAGAGGGTGTACCAGCTGGTGCTTCCAGAGAGCCTGAGGAGGGAAGTATTCCAGCAACTGCACACCCATCACGGTCATCAAGGCATCGAGCGCACTACGGAGCTGATCCATCAAAGGTGCTATTGGCCAGGTATGGGCAAAACTATTAAAGAGTGGTGCCAAACATGTGAGAGATGCAGTGTAGCAAAAGATACGCTGCCAAGGGTCCGAGCACCTATGGGGCATTTGTTGCCTCGAGACCCAATGAAATATTGGCTATTGACTTTTCATTTCTCGAGCCAGCTAGAGACGGGAGGGAACAAGTGTTAGTGATGACTGACGTTTTCTCCAAGTTTACTCAGGTTGTCCCTACTAGGGACCAGCGGGCCTCTACAGTGGCAGATGTGATAACAAAGGAGTGGTTCTACAAGTACGGTGTCCCAGCACGGCTTCACTCAGACCAGGGCCGCAGTTTTGAAAACATGATTATCCAACAGTTGTGCGAGCTGTACAACATTAAGAAGTCCAGAACCACACCCTATCATCCCCAAGGAAACGGCCAATGTGAACGCTTCAACCGAACCCTCCATGATCTCCTCCGCACCTTGTCAGCAGAACAGAAACAAAGATGGCCAGAATATCTTCAACAGGTTCTGTTCAGCTATAATACCACACCCCACCAAACCACAGGTCAGTCTCCTTTCTTGTTAATGTTTGGTAGGGAACCCCAGCTGCCTGTAGATTTCCTGCTTGGTCGGGTGGAGGAGCCAGCCTCAGGGGAAGTCTGCAATTGGGTTCGAGAGCATCAGCGACGACTACAGGTGGCCGTGGAGAGTGCCCGGGACAAGATGAAACGGGCTGCAACACAGCGGAAAGACAGGGCAGACCAGCAAGCTCAGCAGGAAGTATTGCCAGTGGGTCAGCATGTCTATCTACGGGACCATTCCCACAGAGGAAGAAATAAAATCCAGGACACCTGGGCCCCCACAGTTTTGCAAGTGGTGAGACCTCCTGAGAGAGGAGGAGCAGTGTACACTGTCGCCCCACAACATAAGTTGACAGAGGTACGCCAGGTACATCGTTCTATGCTTAAACCTGTGTCTGTTCTTGAGGCCCCCCTCAGCCCGATAGCAGAACGTAATCTAGCTACCGTAAGCCCTGATACGGAGATGGGAGGACTGTGGGTGGCAGTGAGACACACATCTGGACCAGAGGCTTCTCAGCCTGCCAGTGGGCAGACCCCACCTGAAGTAGATCCAATGCTCCATGCTGTAGCATCTACAGCGGTTTCACCTGAGGCCCCTGCCGGTACCAGTTCCCGATCAACACCTTGCCCAGAGATAGCAAGGAGGACTACCCGTGAGACAGCTGGTAAACATTCCAACCCCCATCATTTGCCAGCGACGGTAAGGAGTACAGCGCATGGGGCTACAAATTCCCAGATAATTGGTTTTAGTGGTTCCACCCCAACACTGTTTAGACCTTGGTCTTAGTAAAATTGTCGGGCCGCCAATTTAAGAACCCAGGGGCAGAATGTGACCGGTAGGAAGTTTGTCCCTAGCCAGACACCGTAGGGAGGTCAGCCCCTCCCACTTCCTCATTCCCAAATTGCTGTCAGTATATAAACACACCAGCAAGCAGGACAGACCTCTCCTCTGCTGCTGCTGCGTCCCCATTTCTCCCCCCTCCCGTGTGATTGTTGGATGTCTTTCTGTGGTAGGCAGGTGTTTTAAATATTGGTGCAAGATGTCATTATTGTGGTTATGTGCATTTTATGTTTAGTTTTGTTTGTTTCTAGGTTCTGTTGCTGTTTGATGTAAACCTCGCTCCCACATAGAGCTGTACATCTCAAACCTGTATGCCATGAGGTAAAGCAACAGTTTATTTTGTTTTGGATTGTTTGGCAGGATGTTGTTCACTTAATTTGTTTCTTTCTTTTTTTTACTGACAGACTGCCACTGCTGTTTTGTTTACATTGATTTGTTTGTATTTATTTGTTTGATGAGTACACTTTGTTAGCCTCTATTCCTTTTCTATTTTCCCCCAAGAAATAATAATGATAAATGATTGTTGCAGCAGTACATGTAAGGTTTTAATCTGTTTTCTATCTTTGTGAGCGCTGCAGGACTGGCGACGGCGTGGTCGCCCTGACAGTGGAGGGACTGGTGGTTCAGAGTTCTCACCCGAGCTTCACACTCCCCCTGTGTGTTTGGTAATTTTGCATGCCCCTCAGTTTATATATATTTTTGTAGGTTTGGGTACTTTTGCTGTGTGTGCCTGTGCATGTGTTGAGCACGAAGTAGGGTGAGTGCTCTGGCCCTGTAGAATTTGTCCCTCCCTCGATGGTGGCTTCGCCTAGCCATCTTGTAAAACTCCTTCTACTTACTTATGTTATTTAGAGACCATTATATTAAAGTGCTTTTTAAATATTCCTGTTGCTCTTATCAGAAACTGCTGAATTTTTATATAATAAAAGCTGTAATCTTGGGGGAATCATTTGTCTCTGTCCGTCCTTATCGTTGTCACTTGCATCATTACTTTTAAACTTACCTGACTCAGGTTACATACACATGGGGACAAACACATACCTGGCCAGATCAACATCCCCCCTCCTCCACATCAGCACAGAAACAATCTAGACAAAACAGTCAACAGAAATGGGCATCAACTGCTGCAGATGTGTCGCACGCTGGGTCTGTACATAGTCAACGGTCGGCTTCGAGGGGACTCCTTTGGTCTCTACACATACAGCTCTCCTCTTGGCAACAGCACAGTAGACTATAGTATTACAGACCTAGACCCCTCCTATCTAAGAGCATTCACCGTCAGCCCCCTAACGCCCCTATCAGATCACAGCAAAATCACCCTGTACATTAGGAAGAGCCCAACAGACCCCCATGTAGCAGAGCCCAGCAGACTCAACCCATCCAAACAGCCTTATAGGTGGACAAGTCATAGCAAAGATGACTACCAGAGAGCCATCGGGCACCCAACTATCCAAATGAAGTTGGACCATTTTCTCTCCCCTTATACACAATACACAATAAAGATGGCCTCAATCAGGCTGTTGGGGATATCAATGACATATTTGACAAAACAGCACTTCTGTCCAATCTTAGCAAACCTCATCATCACAGTTCAAACAAATCTACTCATGAAAAGTGGTTTGACTCTGACTGCAGGTGTCTGAGAAAAACACTCCGTAAATTATCCAATGAAAAACACCGGCAACCTGACAATCATGAGCTCCGCCTTCGTTATTGTGAATCATTGAAATTATACAGAAAAACACTAAGCACTAAAAAGAAGCAACACGAACAGCAACTCCTCGAAGAAATTGAAGAATCCATTGATTCAAATAATTTTTGGAAAAAATGGCATTCATTCAACAAATCACACAAAGAAGAATTGGCAATTCAAAATGGTGAAATTTGGAAAAAACACTTTGAAAATCTATACAGTACAATCACTCCGAATTCAGCCCAAAATAATCTGCTAAACAAATTAGAAACTCTTGAATCAGTCGTTAAAGACAACCAAAACCCATTAGATCATGAAATTAGTGAAGAGGAGCTACTGACCAAGATCCAGGCCCTGCAGCCAAGGAAGGCAAGTGGACCGGATCGCATCTTAAATGAAATGCTTCGGTTCGGCAGCCATAAAATCAAGACTGCCATACTGAAATTATTTAATATCATCTTGAACATCGGTCATTTTCCAGACACCTGGGGCCAAGGGATTATCACTCCAATCCATAAAAGTGGAGACAAGTATGAGCCCAACAACTACAGAGGCATATGTGTCAGCAGCAACCTGGGGAAGTTGTTCTGCAGCATCTTAAACAGCCGCTGCAGAACTTCCTCAGTGAACATAATGTCCTGAGCAAGAGTCAGATTGGATTCACTCCACAACACAGAACCACTGACCACATCTACACCCTCCACACCCTCATCCAGAAACACGTCCACCACAACAAAAACAAAATCTTCTCTTGTTTTGTAGATTTCAAGAAAGCATTCGACTCAATTTGGCATCATGGTCTGTTTCTGAAACTACTAGAAAAAGGTATTGGGGGAAAAACCTATGATATAATCAAGACAATGTACATAAATAATCAATGCGCTGTAAAAATTGGAATCATGGAAACCGACTTCTTCCCCCAAAGTAGAGGGGTGAAGCAGGGCTGCAGTCTCAGCCCCACAATATTTATATTGATGATTTGGCCAAATCCCTGGTAGAGTCAGACATCCCTGGTCTCACCCTCTCTGACACTGAAGTCAAGTGTCTACTCTTTGCAGATGATCTAATCCTGCTCGCTCCATCTAAGGAGGCTTTACAAAAGCAATTAGATCATCTGCAAAAGTTCTGTCAGACCTGGGCCCTGACCATTAACCTGGACAAAACCAGAGTCATGGTCTTCCAGAAACGACCCAAGTGTCAGAAAGACCAACACAGGTTCCTCCTGGACTCTACAGACATACAACACACACACAACTACACATACCTGGGATTAAACATTACAGCCACAGGAAATTTCAATCTGGCCATTAACGATCTGCGAGACAAGGGCAGAAGAGCTTTCTGGTCCATTAAAAAATCCTCATGTATTGATATCCCTGTTAGAGTCTGGATGAAAATATTTAAATCGGTAATTGAACCTATTATACTATATGGTAGTGAGGTGTGGGGTCCTCTTGTAACCCAAGACTTTGAAAAATGGGACAAACACCCGATCGAAAGCCTGCATACCGAGATTTGCAAAAACATCCTCAAAGTCCATAGGAACACCCCCAATAACGGATGCAGAGCTGAATTAGGCCAATTTCCCCTTTTAATTCGGATCCAAAAAAGACTATTCTATCAACACCTCAAAGCCAGCGACCCCAACTCCTACCACTATAAAGCCCTGCAGTGCCAAGAGGAGAGCAAAGACAGGAGTCCCCTCAGCCAGCTGGTCCACAGGCTCAGCTCCACCAGCACCGAGCACCAAGACCACCCTCACACAATCCGGCCCCACCAAATTATAGAAAAACAAAAAGACAATTACATCAACTATTGGACATGTACAACCAAATCCCAAAGCAAACTGCAATGCTATTTGGCCCTAAACAAAGAATACTCCATGGCAGATTACTTGAGTTCAGTAACTGACCCCAGACTGAGGAAAACCTTGACTATGTACAGACTCAGCGGCCACAGCCTGGCTTTAGAGAGCGGCCGCCACAGACAGACCTGGCTGCCCAGAGACGAGCGCCTCTGTCAGCTCTGTCCACATAGACAGGTGGAGACAGAGCAGCACTTCCTGCTGCACTGTGACGCATACACACACATCAGGACACAGACATACACTAACATCACACTAACAACACCCAACTTCACCCAACTCTCAGACCAGGACAAATTCTGTCATTTGTTAGGAGAACAAAGAGCCACTGCTCTAGAAGCAGCAAAATATGTTTGTGCCTGTCACAAAAAGAGAGAAGAGCTGCTCAACATGAGCTCCTCTATATGAGCAGCTGCTGCTGCTACTGTTGAGTTTTACCTGCTAAATGATATCTACACTGTTTGTTTATTAGTATCATCTGTATTATTATATTATCTGTTTATTTATTTATATTGTATGTTTATTTTACCATTTTTGTAATGCTTTGGCAATATTGTAATGACAGTCATGCCAATAAAGCTTGTGAAATTGAAATTGAAATTGAGATGACATGATGACATGATGAGAGAGAGAGATGACATGATGACATGATGAGAGAGAGAGAGATGACATGATGACATGATGAGAGAGAGAGAGATGACATGATGACATGATGAGAGAGAGAGAGATGACATGATGACAGAGAGAGAGATGACATGATGACATGATGACAGAGAGATGACATGATGACAGAGAGAGAGAGAGAGAGGACATGATGACAGAGAGAGAGAGAGAAAAGTGGTTTGACTCTGACTGCAGGTGTCTGAGAAAAACACTCCGTAAATTATCCAATGAAAAACACCGGCAACCTGACAATCATGAGCTCCGCCTTCGTTATTGTGAATCATTGAAATTATACAGAAAAACACTAAGCACTAAAAAGAAGCAACACGAACAGCAACTCCTCGAAGAAATTGAAGAATCCATTGATTCAAATAATTTTTGGAAAATATGGCATTCATTCAACAAATCACACAAAGAAGAATTGGCAATTCAAAATGGTGAAATTTGGAAAAAACACTTTGAAAATCTCTACAGTACAATCACTCCGAATTCAGCCCAAAATAATCTGCTAAACAAATTAGAAACTCTTGAATCAGTCGTTAAAGACAACCAAAACCCATTAGATCATGAAATTAGTGAAGAGGAGCTACTGACCAAGATCCAGGCCCTGCAGCCAAGGAAGGCAAGTGGACCGGATCGCATCTTAAATGAAATGCTTCGGTTCGGCAGCCATAAAATCAAGACTGCCATACTGAAATTATTTAATATCATCTTGAACATCGGTCATTTTCCAGACACCTGGGGCCAAGGGATTATCACTCCAATCCATAAAAGTGGAGATAAGTATGAGCCCAACAACTACAGAGGCATATGTGTCAGCAGCAACCTGGGGAAGTTGTTCTGCAGCATCTTAAACAGCCGTCTGCAAAACTTCCTCAGTGAACATAATGTCCTGAGCAAGAGTCAGATTGGATTCACTCCACAACACAGAACCACTGACCACATCTACACCCTCCACACCCTCATCCAGAAACACGTCCACCACAACAAAAACAAAATCTTCTCTTGTTTTGTAGATTTCAAGAAAGCATTCGACTCAATTTGGCATCATGGTCTGTTTCTGAAACTACTAGAAAAAGGTATTGGGGGAAAAACCTATGATATAATCAAGACAATGTACATAAATAATCAATGCGCTGTAAAAATTGGAATCATGGAAACCGACCAAATCGCCTGTTTGGTTTTTGGTCATTTTCTCCAAAACCACCGGCCCGATTTCAACCAAACCTTCTGCGTTGGACTCCCCTCGGACCCCCAGATGATATATCGAGTTTGGAGAAATTTTAATTTTTGGTCAAAAAAAAAAAAAAATTGGTCAAAAAAAACGACAGGCGCGTACCTGTCGTCTTTTTAAAATCGCCTGTTTGGTTTTTGGTCATTTTCTCCAAAACCACCGTCCCGATTTCAACCAAACCTTCTGCGTTGGACTCCCCTCGGACCCCCAGATGATATATCCGAGTTTGGAGAAATTTGGAGTAATTTTAATTTTTGGTCAAAAAAAAAAAAAAAATTGGTCAAAAAAAACGACAGGCGCGTACCTGTCGTCTTTTTAAAATCGCCTGTTTGGTTTTTGGTCATTTTCTCCAAAACCACCGGCCCGATTTCAACCAAACCTTCTGCGTTGGACTCCCCTCGGACCCCCAGATGATATATCCGAGTTTGGAGAAATTTTAATTTTTGGTCAAAAAAAAAAAAAAAATTGGTCAAAAAAAACGACAGGCGCGTACCTGTCGTCTTTTTAAAATCGCCTGTTTGGTTTTTGGTCATTTTCTCCAAAACCACCGGCCCGATTTCAACCAAACCTTCTGCGTTGGACTCCCCTCGGACCCCCAGATGATATATCCGAGTTTGGAGAAATTTGGAGAAATTTTAATTTTTGGTCAAAAAAAAAAAAAAATTTGGTCAAAAAAAACGACAGGCGCGTACCTGTCGTCTTTTTAAAATCGCCTGTTTGGTTTTTGGTCATTTTCTCCAAAACCACCGGCCCGATTTCAACCAAACCTTCTGCGTTGGACTCCCCTCGGACCCCCAGATGATATATCCGAGTTTGGAGAAATTTTAATTTTTGGTCAAAAAAAAAAAAAAAATTGGTCAAAAAAAGACGACAGGCGCGTACCTGTCGTCTTTTTAAAATCGCCTGTTTGGTTTTTGGTCATTTTCTCCAAAACCACCGGCCCGATTTCAACCAAACCTTCTGCGTTGGACTCCCCTCGGACCCCCTGATGATATATCCGAGTTTGGAGAAATTTTAATCTTTGGTCAAAAAAAAAAAAAAATTTGGTCAAAAAAAGACGACAGGCGCGTACCTGTCGTCTTTTTAAAATCGCCTGTTTGGTTTTTGGTCATTTTCTCCAAAACCACCGGCCCGATTTCAACCAAACCTTCTGCGTTGGACTCCCCTCGGACCCCCAGATGATATATCCGAGTTTGGAGAAATTTTAATTTTTGGTCAAAAAAAAAAAAAAAATTTGGTCAAAAAAAGACGACAGGCGCGTACCTTTCGTCTTTTTAAAATCGCCTGTTTGGTTTTTGGTCATTTTCTCCAAAACCACCGGCCCGATTTCAACCAAACCTTCTGCGTTGGACTCCCCTCGGACCCCCAGATGATATATCCGAGTTTGGAGAAATTTTAATTTTTGGTCAAAAAAAAAAAAAAAATTGGTCAAAAAAAGACGACAGGCGCGTACCTGTCGTCTTTTTAAAATCGCCTGTTTGGTTTTTGGTCATTTTCTCCAAAACCACCGGCCCGATTTCAACCAAACCTTCTGCGTTGGACTCCCCTCGGACCCCCAGATGATATATCCGAGTTTGGAGAAATTTTAATTTTTGGTCAAAAAAAAAAAAAAATTTGGTCAAAAAAAGACGACAGGCGCGTACCTGTCGTCTTTTTAAAATCGCCTGTTTGGTTTTTGGTCATTTTCTCCAAAACCACCGGCCCGATTTCAACCAAACCTTCTGCGTTGGACTCCCCTCGGACCCCCAGATGATATATCCGAGTTTGGAGAAATTTGAGAATTTAATTTTGGTCAAAAAAAAAAAAAAAATTGGTCAAAAAAAGACGACAGGCGCGTACCTGTCGTCTTTTTAAAATCGCCTGTTTGGTTTTTGGTCATTTTCTCCAAAACCACCGGCCCGATTTCAACCAAACCTTCTGCGTTGGACTCCCCTCGGACCCCCAGATGATATATCCGAGTTTGGAGAAATTTTAATTTTTGGTCAAAAAAAAAAAAAAAATTGGTCAAAAAAAGACGACAGGCGCGTACCTGTCGTCTTTTTAAAATCGCCTGTTTGGTTTTTGGTCATTTTCTCCAAAACCACCGGCCCGATTTCAACCAAACCTTCTGCGTTGGACTCCCCTCGGACCCCCAGATGATATATCCGAGTTTGGAGAAATTTTAATTTTTGGTCAAAAAAAAAAAAAAAATTTGGTCAAAAAAAGACGACAGGCGCGTACCTGTCGTCTTTTTAAAATCGCCTGTTTGGTTTTTGGTCATTTTCTCCAAAACCACCGGCCCGATTTCAACCAAACCTTCTGCGTTGGACTCCCCTCGGACCCCCAGATGATATATCCGAGTTTGGAGAAATTTTAATTTTTGGTCAAAAAAAAAAAAAAAATTGGTCAAAAAAAGACGACAGGCGCGTACCTGTCGTCTTTTTAAAATCGCCTGTTTGGTTTTTGGTCATTTTCTCCAAAACCACCGGCCCGATTTCAACCAAACCTTCTGCGTTGGACTCCCCTCGGACCCCCAGATGATATATCCGAGTTTGGAGAAATTTTAATTTTTGGTCAAAAAAAAAAAAAAAATTGGTCAAAAAAAGACGACAGGCGCGTACCTGTCGTCTTTTTAAAATCGCCTGTTTGGTTTTTGGTCATTTTCTCCAAAACCACCGGCCCGATTTCAACCAAACCTTCTGCGTTGGACTCCCCTCGGACCCCCAGATGATATATCCGAGTTTGGAGAATGAAATTTTAATTTTTGGTCAAAAAAAAAAAAAAATTTGGTCAAAAAAAGACGACAGGCGCGTACCTGTCGTCTTTTTAAAATCGCCTGTTTGGTTTTTGGTCATTTTCTCCAAAACCACCGGCCCGATTTCAACCAAACCTTCTGCGTTGGACTCCCCTCGGACCCCCAGATGATATATCCGAGTTTGGAGAAATTTGGAGAAATTTAATTTTTGGTCAAAAAAAAAAAAAAAATTGGTCAAAAAAAGACGACAGGCGCGTACCTGTCGTCTTTTTAAAATCGCCTGTTTGGTTTTTGGTCATTTTCTCCAAAACCACCGGCCCGATTTCAACCAAACCTTCTGCGTTGGACTCCCCTCGGACCCCCAGATGATATATCCGAGTTTGGAGAAATTTTAATTTTTGGTCAAAAAAAAAAAAAAAATTTGGTCAAAAAAAGACGACAGGCGCGTACCTGTCGTCTTTTTAAAATCGCCTGTTTGGTTTTTGGTCATTTTCTCCAAAACCACCGGCCCGATTTCAACCAAACCTTCTGCGTTGGACTCCCCTCGGACCCCCAGATGATATATCCGAGTTTGGAGAAATTGAGAATTTTAATTTTTGGTCAAAAAAAAAAAAAAAATTGGTCAAAAAAAACGACAGGCGCGTACCTGTCGTCTTTTTAAAATCGCCTGTTTGGTTTTTGGTCATTTTCTCCAAAACCACCGGCCCGATTTCAACCAAACCTTCTGCGTTGGACTCCCCTCGGACCCCCAGATGATATATCCGAGTTTGGAGAAATTTGGAGAAATTTTAATTTTTGGTCAAAAAAAAAAAAAAAATTTGGTCAAAAAAAACGACAGGCGCGTACCTGTCGTCTTTTTAAAATCGCCTGTTTGGTTTTTGGTCATTTTCTCCAAAACCACCGGCCCGATTTCAACCAAACCTTCTGCGTTGGACTCCCCTCGGACCCCCAGATGATATATCCGAGTTTGGAGAAATTTTAATTTTTGGTCAAAAAAAAAAAAAAAATTGGTCAAAAAAAACGACAGGCGCGTACCTGTCGTCTTTTTAAAATCGCCTGTTTGGTTTTTGGTCATTTTCTCCAAAACCACCGGCCCGATTTCAACCAAACCTTCTGCGTTGGACTCCCCTCGGACCCCCAGATGATATATCCGAGTTTGGAGAAATTTGAGAATTTAATTTTGGTCAAAAAAAAAAAAAAAATTTGGTCAAAAAAAAACGACAGGCGCGTACCTGTCGTCTTTTTAAAATCGCCTGTTTGGTTTTTGGTCATTTTCTCCAAAACCACCGGCCCGATTTCAACCAAACCTTCTGCGTTGGACTCCCCTCGGACCCCCAGATGATATATCCGAGTTTGGAGAAATTTTAATTTTTGGTCAAAAAAAAAAAAAAAATTGGTCAAAAAAAAACGACAGGCGCGTACCTGTCGTCTTTTTAAAATCGCCTGTTTGGTTTTTGGTCATTTTCTCCAAAACCACCGGCCCGATTTCAACCAAACCTTCTGCGTTGGACTCCCCTCGGACCCCCAGATGATATATCCGAGTTTGGAGAAATTTTAATTTTTGGTCAAAAAAAAAAAAAAAATTTGGTCAAAAAAAACGACAGGCGCGTACCTGTCGTCTTTTTAAAATCGCCTGTTTGGTTTTTGGTCATTTTCTCCAAAACCACCGGCCCGATTTCAACCAAACCTTCTGCGTTGGACTCCCCTCGGACCCCCAGATGATATATCCGAGTTTGGAGAAATTTGGAGAAATTTAATTTTTGGTCAAAAAAAAAAAAAAAATTTGGTCAAAAAAAACGACAGGCGCGTACCTGTCGTCTTTTTAAAATCGCCTGTTTGGTTTTTGGTCATTTTCTCCAAAACCACCGGCCCGATTTCAACCAAACCTTCTGCGTTGGACTCCCCTCGGACCCCCAGATGATATATCCGAGTTTGGAGAAATTTTAATTTTTGGTCAAAAAAAAAAAAAAATTTGGTCAAAAAAAACGACAGGCGCGTACCTGTCGTCTTTTTAAAATCGCCTGTTTGGTTTTTGGTCATTTTCTCCAAAACCACCGGCCCGATTTCAACCAAACCTTCTGCGTTGGACTCCCCTCGGACCCCCAGATGATATATCCGAGTTTGGAGAAATTTGGAGAAATTTAATTTTGGTCAAAAAAAAAAAAAAATTTGGTCAAAAAAAACGACAGGCGCGTACCTGTCGTCTTTTTAAAATCGCCTGTTTGGTTTTTGGTCATTTTCTCCAAAACCACCGGCCCGATTTCAACCAAACCTTCTGCGTTGGACTCCCCTCGGACCCCCAGATGATATATCCGAGTTTGGAGAAATTTTAATTTTTGGTCAAAAAAAAAAAAAAAATTTGGTCAAAAAAAAACGACAGGCGCGTACCTGTCGTCTTTTTAAAATCGCCTGTTTGGTTTTTGGTCATTTTCTCCAAAACCACCGGCCCGATTTCAACCAAACCTTCTGCGTTGGACTCCCCTCGGACCCCCAGATGATATATCCGAGTTTGGAGAAATTTGGAGAAATTTTAATTTTTGGTCAAAAAAAAAAAAAAAATTTGGTCAAAAAAAAACGACAGGCGCGTACCTGTCGTCTTTTTAAAATCGCCTGTTTGGTTTTTGGTCATTTTCTCCAAAACCACCGGCCCGATTTCAACCAAACCTTCTGCGTTGGACTCCCCTCGGACCCCCAGATGATATATCCGAGTTTGGAGAAATTTTAATTTTTGGTCAAAAAAAAAAAAAAAATTGGTCAAAAAAAACGACAGGCGCGTACCTGTCGTCTTTTTAAAATCGCCTGTTTGGTTTTTGGTCATTTTCTCCAAAACCACCGGCCCGATTTCAACCAAACCTTCTGCGTTGGACTCCCCTCGGACCCCCAGATGATATATCCGAGTTTGGAGAAATTTTAATTTTTGGTCAAAAAAAAAAAAAAAATTTGGTCAAAAAAAACGACAGGCGCGTACCTGTCGTCTTTTTAAAATCGCCTGTTTGGTTTTTGGTCATTTTCTCCAAAACCACCGGCCCGATTTCAACCAAACCTTCTGCGTTGGACTCCCCTCGGACCCCCAGATGATATATCCGAGTTTGGAGAAAAATTTGGAGAATTTTATTTATGGTCAAAAAAAAAAAAAAATGTGGTCAAAAAAAACACATCCTGTCGTCTTTTTAAATCGCCTGTTTGGTTGTTTGGTCATTTTCTCCAAAACCACCGGCCCGATTTCAACCAAACCTTCTGCGTTGGACTCCCCTCGGACCCCCCAGGATGATATAATCGAGTTTGGAGAAATTTGTAATTTTCGTCCAAAAAAAAAAAAAATTTGGTCAAAAAAAACGACAGGCGCGTACCTGTCGTCTTTTAAAATCGCCTGTTTGGTTTTTGGTCATTTTCCTCCAAACCACCTGGCCCGATTTCTACCAAAACCTTCTGCGTTGGACACTCCCCTCGGACCCTCAGATGATATATCCGAGTTTGAGAGTAATTTGGAGAAATTTATAATTTTTGGTCAAAAAAAAAAAAAAAATTGGTCAAACTAAAACGACAGGCGCGTACCTGTCGTCTTTTTAAAATCGCCTGTTTGGTTTTTGGTCATTTTCTCCAAAACCACCGGCCCGATTTCAACCAAACCTTCTGCGTTGGACTCCCCTCGGACCCCCAGATGATATATCCGAGTTTGGAGAAATTTGAGAAATTTTAATTTTTGGTCAAAAAAAAAAAAAAAATTTGGTCAAAAAAAAACGACAGGCGCGTACCTGTCGTCTTTTTAAAATCGCCTGTTTGGTTTTTGGTCATTTTCTCCAAAACCACCGGCCCGATTTCAACCAAACCTTCTGCGTTGGACTCCCCTCGGACCCCCAGATGATATATCCGAGTTTGGAGAAATTTTAATTTTTGGTCAAAAAAAAAAAAAAATTTGGTCAAAAAAAACCGACAGGCGCGTACCTGTCGTCTTTTTAAAATCGCCTGTTTGGTTTTTGGTCATTTTCTCCAAAACCACCGGCCCGATTTCAACCAAACCTTCTGCGTTGGACTCCCCTCGGACCCCCAGATGATATATCCGAGTTTGGAGAAATTTGGAGAAATTTTAATTTTTGGTCAAAAAAAAAAAAAAAATTTGGTCAAAAAAAACGACAGGCGCGTACCTGTCGTCTTTTTAAAATCGCCTGTTTGGTTTTTGGTAATTTTCTCCAAAACCACCGGCCCGATTTCAACCAAACCTTCTGCGTTGGACTCCCCTCGGACCCCCAGATGATATATCCGAGTTTGGAGAAATTTGGAGAAATTTTAATTTTTGGTCAAAAAAAAAAAAAAATTTGGTCAAAAAAAACGACAGGCGCGTACCTGTCGTCTTTTTAAAATCGCCTGTTTGGTTTTTGGTCATTTTCTCCAAAACCACCGGCCCGATTTCAACCAAACCTTCTGCGTTGGACTCCCCTCGGACCCCCAGATGATATATCCGAGTTTGGAGAAATTTGGAGAAATTTTAATTTTTGGTCAAAAAAAAAAAAAAAATTTGGTCAAAAAAAAACGACAGGCGCGTACCTGTCGTCTTTTTAAAATCGCCTGTTTGGTTTTTGGTCATTTTCTTCTCAAAACCACCGGCCCGATTTCAACCAAACCTTCTGCGTTGGACTCCCTCGGACCCCCAGATGATATATCGAGTTGGGAGAATTTTAAATTTTGGTCAAAAAAAAAAAAAAATTGGTCAAAAAAAAACGACAGGCGCGTACCTGTCGTCTTTTAAAATCGCCTGTTTGGTTTTTGGTAATTTTCTCCAAAACCACCGCCCGATTTCAACCAAACCTTCTGCGTTGGACTCCCCTCGGACCCCCAGATGATATATCCGAGTTTGGAGAAATTTGGAGAAATTTTAATTTTTGTCAAAAAAAAAAAAAATTGGTCAAAATAAAACGACAGGCGCGTACCTGTCGTCTTTTTAAAATCGCCTGTTGGTTTTTGGTAATTTTCTCCAAAACCACCGGCCCGATTTCAAACCAAACCTTCTGCGATTGGACTCCCCTCGGACCCCCAGATGATATATCGAGTTTGGAGAAATTTGGAGAAATTTAAATTTGGTCAAAAAAAAAAAAAAATTTGGTCAAAAAAAAATCGACCAGGCGCGTAACCAGTCGTCTTTTTAAAATCGCCTGTTTGGTTTTTGGTCATTTTCTCCAAAACCACCGGCCCGATTTCAACCAAACCTTCTGCGTTGGACTCCCCTCGGACCCCCAGATGATATATCCGAGTTTGGAGAAATTTGGAGAAATTTTAATTTTTGGTCAAAAAAAAAAAAAAATTTGTCAAAAAAAAAACGGACAGGCGGGTACCTGTCGTCTTTTTAAAATCGCCTGTTTGGTTTTTGGTCATTTTTCCCAAACCACCGGCCGCATTTCAACCAAACCTTCTGCGTTGGACTCCCCTCGGACCCCCAGAGATATATTCCGAGTTTGGAGAAATTTAATTTTTGAGTCAAAAAAAAAAAAAAAATTGTCAAAAAAAAAACGACAGGCGCGTACCTGTCGTCTTTTTAAATCGCCTGTTTGGTTTTTGGTCATTTTCTCCAAAACCACCGGCCCGATTTCAACCAAACCTTCTGCGTTGGACTCCCCTCGGACCCCCAGATGATATATCCGAGTTTGGAGAAATTTTAATTTTTGGTCAAAAAAAAAAAAAAAAATTGGTCAAAAAAAACGACAGGCGCGTACCTGTCGTCTTTTAAAATCGCCTGTTTGGTTTTTGGTCATTTTCTCCAAAAACCACCCGGCCGATTTCAACCAAACCTTCTGCGTTGGACTCCCCTCGGACCCCCAGATGATATATCCGACGCTTTGAGAAATTTTAATTTGGTCAAAAAAAAAAAAAAACTTGGTCAAAATAAAACGACAGGCGCGTACCTGTCGTCTTTTTAAAATCGCCTGTTTGTTTTTTGGACATTTTCTCCAAAACCACCGGCCCGATTTCAACCAAACCTTCTGCGTTGGACTCCCCTCGGGACCCCAGATGATATATCCGAGTTTGGAGAGAAATTTTAATTTTTGGTCAAAAAAAAAAAAAAAATTTGGTCAAAAAAAAACTGTCGTCTTTTTAAAATCGCCTGTTTGGTTTTGGTCATTTTCTCTCCAAAACCACCGGCCCGTTTACAACCAAACCTTCTGCGTTGGACTCCCTCGGACCCCCAGATGATATATCGAGTTTGGGAGAATATTTAATTTTTGGTCAAAAAAAAAAAAAAATTTGGTCAAAAAAAAAACGACAGGCGCGTACGGTCGTCTTTTTAAAATCGCCTGTTTGGTTTTGGTCATTTTCTCCAAAACCACCGGCCCGATTTCAACCAAACCTTCTGCGTTAGGACTCACTCGGACCCCCAGATGATATATCCGAGTTTGGAGAAATTTAATTTTTGCGTCAAAAAAAAAAAAAAAATTGGTCAAAATAAGAACGACAGGCGCGTACCTGTCGTCTTTTTAAAATCGCCTGTTTGGTTTTTGGTCATTCTTCTCCAAATCCACCGGCCCGATTTCAACCAAAACCTTCTGCGTTGGACTCCCCTCGGACCCCCAGATGATATATCCGAGTTTGGAGAAGAATTGTAAATTTATTCGGTCAAAAAAAAAAAAAAAATTTGGTCAAAAAAAAACGAAGGCGCGTAACTGTCGTCTTTTTAAAATCGCCTGTTTGGTTTTTGGTCATTTTCTCCAAACCACCGGCCCGATTTCAACCAAACCTTCTGCGTTGGACTCCCCTCGGACCCCCAGATGATATATCCGAGTTGGGAGAAATTTTAATTTTTGGTAAAAAAAAAAAAAAAAATTGGTAAAAAAAAAAACGACAGGCGCGTACCTGTCGTCTTTTTAAAATCGCCTGTTTGGTTTTTGTCATTTTCTCCAAAACCACCGGCCCGATTTCAACCAAACCTTCTGCGTTGGACTCCCCTCGACCCCCAGATGATATATTCGAGTTTGGAGATATTTTAAATTTTCTGTCAAAAAAAAAAAAAATTTGGTCAAATAAAACGACAGGCGCGTACCTGTCGTCTTTTTAAAATCGCCTGTTTGGTTTTTGGTCATTTTCTCCAAAACCACCGGCCCGATTTCAACCAACCTTCTGCGTAGGACTCCCCTCGGACCCCAGATGATATATTCCGAGTTTGGAGAAAGTTTTAATTTTTGGTCAAAAAAAAAAAAAAAAAATTTGTCAAAAAAAAAACGACAGGCGCGTACCTGTCGTCTTTTTAAAATCGCCTGTTTGGTTTTTGGTCATTTTCTCCAAAACCACCGGCCCGATTTCAACCAAACCTTCTGCGTTGGACTCCCCTCGACCCCCAGATGATATATTCGAGTTTGGAGAAATTTTAAATTTCGTCAAAAAAAAAAAAAAAATTTGGTCAAAAAAAAAACGACAGGCGCGTACCTGTCGTCTTTTTAAAATCGCCTGTTTGGTTTTTGGTCATTTTCTCCCAAACCACCGGCCCGATTTCAACCAAACCTTCTGCGTTGGACTCCCCTCGGACCCCCAGATGATATATCGAGTTGGAGAAATTGGAGAAATTTTAATTTGTCAAAAAAAAAAAAAAAATTTGGTCAAAAAAAAACGACAGGCGCGTACTGTCGTCTTTTTAAAATCGCCTGTTTGGTTTTTGGTCATTTTCTCCAAAACCACCGGCCCGATTTCAACCAAACCTTCTGCGTTGGACTCCCCTCGGACCCCCAGATGATATATCCGAGTTTGGAGAAATTTATATTTTTGGTCAAAAAAAAAAAAAAAAATTGGTCAAATTAAAACGACAGGCGCGTAACATGAGGACAGAATATTTTACCCAAGGTCGAGGCGTCCGTCAGGGCTGCAACCTCAGCCCTGCACTCTTCAATATCTATATTAATGAATTGGCAACCACCCTAGAAAAGTCCTCGGTACCTGGTGTAAGTCTCCACAATCAGGAGATAAAATGTCTTCTCTTTGCAGATGACCTGGTTCTGCTGTCCCCGACAGCACAGGGTCTACAGCAGAGCCTGGATCTGTTAGAGCATTACTGTCAGACCTGGGCCCTGACAGTAAACCTCAAAAAGACAAAAGCAATGATATTTCAAAAAAAGATACAGATCCCAAGATATTTTACCTAAATTCTCAATTGGCACACAACAGGTAGAATACTGCACACACTACACCTATTTAGGAATAAAAATAAGTTCAACCGGAAATTTTAATGAGGCAGTTCATGAACTGAGAGAGAGAAAGCACGCCGGCTTTCTATGCCATAAAGAAAAATATACAAACTGAAATACCAACACGAATCTGGCTAAAATTAATTGAATGTGTTATTGAACCGATTGCACTCTATGGCAGTGAGGTGTGGGGTCCACTTACAAAACACAACTTTATTCAGTGGGATAAACACCCCATTGAGACCCTGCATGCAGAGCTGTGTAAAATCCTTCTGCATGTCCAGAGGAAGGCGACAAACAATGCATGCAGGGCAGAATTAGGCAAATACCCACTAATAATAAAAATTCAAAAAAGAGCAATTAACTTTTGGACACATCTAAAACTAAGTGACCCCCTCTCGTATCATTTCCAAGCCCTGCAATGCCAAGACATGAGCAGTAGAAACCCCCTTACCCAACTAGTCCTGAGGCTGAGATCACAAACCTGCCCTACTGGCACAGCCCAGGAACACAACACCTCACCAATCAGACCCAACCAGATTACTAAACATCTGAAACAAGACTACATCACTTATTGGCCAACACAAACAAAAACACAGAGCAAAATGCAGTGCTATCTGGCCCTAAATCGACAGTACACCACAGCAGATTATTTGAGCATGGTGACTGATCAGCAATTAAAACGAACCCTGACAAAGTACAGACTGAGTGAACACAGCCTTGCTATTGAAACAGGGAGGCACAGGAAAACCTGGCTCCCTGCAGAGCAGAGGCTGTGCTGTCACTGCAGCCTTAACCAACCAGAAACAGAACTGCACTTCCTCACCAAATGTGAAAAATATCTAAATATTAGAGAAACCTATTTCCTAAAATTTGAATCTATAACAAAAGGTTTTTTAAAACTATCAGATGAAGAAAAACTTCCCATCCTGCTAGGGGAAGAACCAAAGAATAATAAACTAGCAGCAGTCTATGTCTCTGCCTGTCATAGACTGAGGGACAGGGAGTGACACTCGTCAGCTGACACAAATGTTGTTGTTTGGTGTTTTGTTTATTGTATTTACAATGATTATACGTCTTTCTTCAGTGATGACAACACTATACTGTAAATGTTGTTTGTATTATTTTTCTTTAATTCCAAACGCTTGCTTTGGCAATATATACCATGTATGTCATGCCAATAAAGCCAATTGAATTGAATTGAATTGAATTGAATTGAGAGATGACATGATGACAGAGAGAGAGAGAGAGAGATGACATGATGACATGATGACAGAGAGATGACATGATGACAGAGAGAGAGAGAGATGACATGATGACAGAGAGAGAGAGAGATGACATGATGACAGAGAGAGAGAGAGAGAGATGACATGATGACAGAGAGAGAGAGAGAGAGATGACATGATGACAGAGAGAGAGATGACATGATGACAGAGAGAGAGAGAGAGAGAGATGACATGATGACAGAGAGAGAGATGACATGATGACAGTGAGAGAGAGATGACATGATGACAGAGAGAGAGAGAGAGAGATGACATGATGACAGAGAGAGAGAGAGAGAGATGACATGATGACAGAGAGAGAGAGAGAGAGAGAGGACATGATGACAGAGAGAGAGAGAGAGAGGACATGATGAGAGAGAGAGAGAGAGAGAGAGATGACATGATGACAGAGAGAGAGAGAGAGAGAGGACATGATGACAGAGAGAGAGAGAGAGAGAGAGAGAGAGAGAGAGAGAGAGGACATGATGAGAGAGAGAGAGAGAGAGAGATGACATGATGACATGATGACAGAGAGAGAGATGACATGATGACATGATGACATGATGTACTGACTAGCTTCAGCCCCATGGAGTAGTCAGACAGGGATCTGTCTGACTACTCCATGGGGCTGAAGCTAGTCAGTACCTAGGACTGGCCTCTACTATGGGCTACCATAGATAGCCTCCTCTGCCTGTTCACAGACTTTGGGAGCTGCTGCAGTGTGGTTAGTTTTCAGCCTAGAACTGCAGCAGTATAGGAGCCAGAGGCCTACCTCCACCCACCCAGCCCTGCAGCCTAAGATCTACCTCCATCGACCCAGCTCTGCTCCCAGACTTTGGGAGCTGCTGCAGTGTGGCTAGTTTTCAGCCTAGAACTGCAGCAGTACAGCAGCCTGAGGTCTATCTCCATCCACCCAGCCCTGCAGCCAGAGGCCTACCTCCATCCACCCAGCCCTGCAGCCTGAGGCCTACCTCCATCCACCCAGCCCTTCAGCCGGAGGCCTACCTCCATCCACCCAGCCCTGCAGCCTGAGGCCTACCTCCATCCACCCAGCCCTGCAGCCTGAGGCCTACCTCCATCCATCCAGCCCTGCAGCCTGAGGCCTACCTCCATCCACCCAGCCCTGCAGCCTGAGGCCTACCTCCATCCATCCAGCCCTGCAGCCTGAGGCCTACCTCCATCCACCCAGCCCTGCAGCCTGAGGCCTACCTCCATCCATCCAGCCCTGCAGCCTGAGGCCTACCTCCATCCACCCAGCCCTGCAGCCTGAGGCCTACCTCCATCCATCCAGCCCTGCAGCCTGAGGCCTACCTCCATCCACCCAGCCCTGCAGCCTGAGGCCTACCTCCATCACCCAGCCCTGCAGCCTGAGGCCTACCTCCATCCACCCAGCCCTGCAGCCTGAGGCCTACCTCCACCCATCCAGCCCTGCAGCCTGAGGCCTACCTCCATCCACCCAGCTCTACACCTGGGCCAACTCCATCATGGCAAGTGTTATTCATGCCCTCCTAGTTTTGCTCTGTCTGTCAACATTCTCAGAGTATGAAGTTAACCAGGAGACCCCTTTGAGTGACTGTAACACCATGTTTTATACACGTTACATGTCATCACGCTCAAAGGTTACTGACTGTGCACAGAACTATGTCGGCAACCAAGGGTGCTGGATGTTTGGCATGAGCCTGGTTTCAGAACACAAAAACTTTAAACATCTCCTAAGCCTTCTTCTCCTAAGTAACTGTTTTATCCCATCAAACAGCTCTTGGTCAATCACTATGAGCAGTGACTCTAAGAAAATCAAGAAGCATTTTTATTATACACGCATGTTGAAATGTATTATTATGTTAGTTTAGAAGGGCTTATAAGTGACCAGTTGAAAGATTTTATGACAACAAATAGCATTTTAAATGAACTGCAGTCTGTTTCAGAAAAAAGCACAGTACTGTCACTGCCACTATGAAAGTCTTAAACGATCTCATAAGTGCTATTGATTCTAAAGAATACTGTGCTGCATTGTTTTTAGATCTGTCAAAGGCTTTTGACACAGTTGACCACTTGGTCCTGTGCCAGCGACTGCGGGATATTGGAATGTCTTCAAAAGCTGTCATGTGGTTTGGAAACTACTTGAGCGGCAGAACACAAAGTGTTCAGGTTGATGGTGTATCCTCCAAACCTTTGTTGACTCAAAATGGTGTCCCCCAGGGGTCCATATTGGGTCCCATTTTATTTACTATTTATATAAATGTCTTGTGTCAAAATGTAAATGATGCCAAATTCCACTTTTATGCAGATGACACTATTTTGTACTGTTCTGCTTCATCATTAACAAGTGCCATACAAAAGCTACAATCTGCTTTTAATGTCATTCAGAGTAATCTTAATCAATTAAGACTTGTGCTCAATTCTGACAAAACTAAATTGATGTGCTTTTCAAAATCAGGGAAGACAGATGATGCTTGTCAGATTGTTATACAAAATGAAAAAGTGATTGAACGAGTTTCAGTCTACAAGTACTTGGGATTTTACTTGGATGAAAATCTGTCTTTTAAATATCATATTGAGTGTCTTACAAAGAAACTCAGGGTCAAACTTGGTTTCTATTATAGAAACAAAAGTTGTTTCTCCTTTAATGCGAGAAAAAGACTGATTCAGGCAACTTTTGTATCAATACTTGACTATGGTGATATCTTATACATGCATGCAAATCTCTCCTCTCTGAAAATGCTGGATTCGGTGTATCATGCAGCATTAAGATTTGTAACAGATTTAGGTTTTCGTACTCATCACTGTAGTCTTTATGAGAGTGTTGGCTGGCCTTCTCTGTATAATCGTAGATGGGAACACTGGTATTGTTTTCTTTATAAGGCCGTCCTGTGTGACTTGCCTCCTTATTTGTGTTCTCTCTTGGTTCCTAAAGTCAACACCAGAAGCTGTCGTCTCAGGCACGATAGATTGATAATGTATACTATTCCTCGTACACGGACTGTCTTTGGGGAAAGTGCCTTCAGAGCATTCGCACCCTCGTCCTGGTATAAATTACAGAGTCATCTTAAATTGGATTATCTCCCAAGTATGGAAGATTTTAAAGCTAGGACTGTTTGACTACTGAATGCACATGTTCTCTCACCGAACGCAGCTGGGCTTTTGGCCTTAAGAGCAGGACCCCAGACTTTAATAGAGAAATAGAACAATCTGATATCATTGTGTTGCAGGAAACTTGGAATAGAGGAGACATGCCCACTGGTTGTCCTCTGGGGTATAGAGAAGTGGTTTTTCCATCCACGAAACTTAAGAATGTAAGCCAAGGCAGAGATTCAGGGGGGATGTTGATCTGGTACAAGGCAAACCTCACTCATTCAATAGAGTTAATCAAAAAAGGAAATTTTTCAATTTG
This sequence comes from Trachurus trachurus, assembly GCF_905171665.1. Lineage (NCBI taxonomy): Eukaryota > Metazoa > Chordata > Actinopteri > Carangiformes > Carangidae > Trachurus > Trachurus trachurus. The sequence goes on along the minus strand of NW_028155230.1, from coordinate 26,645 downwards.
GTTCAAAATAAAAAAAGAGGCTGTCTCCACAGACAAAGACCTATTCCTGTGCACAGCCTATATCCCCCCATCAGAGTCCCCTTACTACAACGAAAACACCTTTACCATTCTGGAAGACGAAATCAACTATTACCAGACACAGGGAAACGTGCTGATCTGTGGTGATCTCAACGCCAGAACAGGCACAGAACCTGACTTAATAAATACACATGGGGACAAACACATACCTGGCCAGATCAACATCCCCCCTCCTCCACATCAGCACAGAAACAATCTAGACAAAACAGTCAACAGAAATGGGCATCAACTGCTGCAGATGTGTCGCACGCTGGGTCTGTACATAGTCAAACGGTCGGCTTCGAGGGGACTCCTTTGGTCTCTACACATACAGCTCTCCTCTTGGCAACAGCACAGTAGACTATAGTATTACAGACCTAGACCCCTCCTATCTAAGAGCATTCACCGTCAGCCCCCTAACGCCCCTATCAGATCACAGCAAAATCACCCTGTACATTAGGAAGAGCCCAACAGACCCCCATGTAGCAGAGCCCAGCAGACTCAACCCATCCAAACAGCCTTATAGGTGGACAAGTCATAGCAAAGATGACTACCAGAGAGCCATCGGGCACCCAACTATCCAAATGAAGTTGGACCATTTTCTCTCCACCTTATACACAATACACAATAAAGATGGCCTCAATCAGGCTGTTGGGGATATCAATGACATATTTGACAAAACAGCACTTCTGTCCAATCTTAGCAAACCTCATCATCACAGTTCAAACAAATCTACTCATGAAAAGTGGTTTGACTCTGACTGCAGGTGTCTGAGAAAAACACTCCGTAAATTATCCAATGAAAAACACCGGCAACCTGACAATCATGAGCTCCGCCTTCGTTATTGTGAATCATTGAAATTATACAGAAAAACACTAAGCACTAAAAAGAAGCAACACGAACAGCAACTCCTCGAAGAAATTGAAGGAATCCATTGATTCAAATAATTTTTGGAAAAAATGGCATTCATTCAACAAATCACACAAAGAAGAATTGGCAATTCAAAATGGTGAAATTTGGAAAAAACACTTTGAAAATCTATACAGTACAATCACTCCGAATTCAGCCCAAAATAATCTGCTAAACAAATTAGAAACTCTTGAATCAGTCGTTAAAGACAACCAAAACCCATTAGATCATGAAATTAGTGAAGAGGAGCTACTGACCAAGATCCAGGCCCTGCAGCCAAGGAAGGCAAGTGGACCGGATCGCATCTTAAATGAAATGCTTCGGTTCGGCAGCCATAAAATCAAGACTGCCATACTGAAATTATTTAATATCATCTTGAACATCGGTCATTTTCCAGACACCTGGGGCCAAGGGATTATCACTCCAATCCATAAAAGTGGAGACAAGTATGAGCCCAACAACTACAGAGGCATATGTGTCAGCAGCAACCTGGGGAAGTTGTTCTGCAGCATCTTAAACAGCCGTCTGCAAAACTTCCTCAGTGAACATAATGTCCTGAGCAAGAGTCAGATTGGATTCACTCCACAACACAGAACCACTGACCACATCTACACCCTCCACACCCTCATCCAGAAACACGTCCACCACAACAAAAACAAAATCTTCTCTTGTTTTGTAGATTTCAAGAAAGCATTCGACTCAATTTGGCATCATGGTCTGTTTCTGAAACTACTAGAAAAAGGTATTGGGGGAAAAACCTATGATATAATCAAGACAATGTACATAAATAATCAATGCGCTGTAAAAATTGGAATCATGGAAACCGACTTCTTCCCCCAAAGTAGAGGGGTGAAGCAGGGCTGCAGTCTCAGCCCCACAATATTTATATTGATGATTTGGCCAAATCCCTGGTAGAGTCAGACATCCCTGGTCTCACCCTCTCTGACACTGAAGTCAAGTGTCTACTCTTTGCAGATGATCTAATCCTGCTCGCTCCATCTAAGGAGGCTTTACAAAAGCAATTAGATCATCTGCAAAAGTTCTGTCAGACCTGGGCCCTGACCATTAACCTGGACAAAACCAGAGTCATGGTCTTCCAGAAACGACCCAAGTGTCAGAAAGACCAACACAGGTTCCTCCTGGACTCTACAGACATACAACACACACACAACTACACATACCTGGGATTAAACATTACAGCCACAGGAAATTTCAATCTGGCCATTAACGATCTGCGAGACAAGGGCAGAAGAGCTTTCTGGTCCATTAAAAAATCCTCATGTATTGATATCCCTGTTAGAGTCTGGATGAAAATATTTAAATCGGTAATTGAACCTATTATACTATATGGTAGTGAGGTGTGGGGTCCTCTTGTAACCCAAGACTTTGAAAAATGGGACAAACACCCGATCGAAAGCCTGCATACCGAGATTTGCAAAAACATCCTCAAAGTCCATAGGAACACCCCCAATAACGGATGCAGAGCTGAATTAGGCCAATTTCCCCTTTTAATTCGGATCCAAAAAAGACTATTCTATCAACACCTCAAAGCCAGCGACCCCAACTCCTACCACTATAAAGCCCTGCAGTGCCAAGAGGAGAGCAAAGACAGGAGTCCCCTCAGCCAGCTGGTCCACAGGCTCAGCTCCACCAGCACCGAGCACCAAGACCACCCTCACACAATCCGGCCCCACCAAATTATAGAAAAACAAAAAGACAATTACATCAACTATTGGACATGTACAACCAAATCCCAAAGCAAACTGCAATGCTATTTGGCCCTAAACAAAGAATACTCCATGGCAGATTACTTGAGTTCAGTAACTGACCCCAGACTGAGGAAAACCTTGACTATGTACAGACTCAGCGGCCACAGCCTGGCTTTAGAGAGCGGCCGCCACAGACAGACCTGGCTGCCCAGAGACGAGCGCCTCTGTCAGCTCTGTCCACATAGACAGGTGGAGACAGAGCAGCACTTCCTGCTGCACTGTGACGCATACACACACATCAGGACACAGACATACACTAACATCACACTAACAACACCCAACTTCACCCAACTCTCAGACCAGGACAAATTCTGTCATTTGTTAGGAGAACAAAGAGCCACTGCTCTAGAAGCAGCAAAATATGTTTGTGCCTGTCACAAAAAGAGAGAAGAGCTGCTCAACATGAGCTCCTCTATATGAGCAGCTGCTGCTGCTACTGTTGAGTTTTACCTGCTAAATGATATCTACACTGTTTGTTTATTAGTATCATCTGTATTATTATATTATCTGTTTATTTATTTATATTGTATGTTTATTTTACCATTTTTGTAATGCTTTGGCAATATTGTAATGACAGTCATGCCAATAAAGCTTGTGAAATTGAAATTGAAATTGAGATGACATGATGACATGATGAGAGAGAGAGAGATGACATGATGACATGATGAGAGAGAGAGAGATGACATGATGACATGATGAGAGAGAGAGAGATGACATGATGACATGATGAGAGAGAGAGATGACATGATGACAGAGAGAGAGATGACATGATGACATGATGACAGAGAGATGACATGATGACAGAGAGAGAGAGAGAGAGGACATGATGACAGAGAGAGAGAGAGAAAAGTGGTTTGACTCTGACTGCAGGTGTCTGAGAAAAACACTCCGTAAATTATCCAATGAAAAACACCGGCAACCTGACAATCATGAGCTCCGCCTTCGTTATTGTGAATCATTGAAATTATACAGAAAAACACTAAGCACTAAAAAGAAGCAACACGAACAGCAACTCCTCGAAGAAATTGAAGAATCCATTGATTCAAATAATTTTTGGAAAAATGGCATTCATTCAACAAATCACACAAAGAAGAATTGGCAATTCAAAATGGTGAAATTTGGAAAAAACACTTTGAAAATCTATACAGTACAATCACTCCGAATTCAGCCCAAAATAATCTGCTAAACAAATTAGAAACTCTTGAATCAGTCGTTAAAGACAACCAAAACCCATTAGATCATGAAATTAGTGAAGAGGAGCTACTGACCAAGATCCAGGCCCTGCAGCCAAGGAAGGCAAGTGGACCGGATCGCATCTTAAATGAAATGCTTCGGTTCGGCAGCCATAAAATCAAGACTGCCATACTGAAATTATTTAATATCATCTTGAACATCGGTCATTTTCCAGACACCTGGGGCCAAGGGATTATCACTCCAATCCATAAAAGTGGAGATAAGTATGAGCCCAACAACTACAGAGGCATATGTGTCAGCAGCAACCTGGGGAAGTTGTTCTGCAGCATCTTAAACAGCCGTCTGCAAAACTTCCTCAGTGAACATAATGTCCTGAGCAAGAGTCAGATTGGATTCACTCCACAACACAGAACCACTGACCACATCTACACCCTCCACACCCTCATCCAGAAACACGTCCACCACAACAAAAACAAAATCTTCTCATGTTTTGTAGATTTCAAGAAAGCATTCGACTCAATTTGGCATCATGGTCTGTTTCTGAAACTACTAGAAAAAGGTATTGGGGGAAAAACCTATGATATAATCAAGACAATGTACATAAATAATCAATGCGCTGTAAAAATTGGAATCATGGAAACCGACCAAATCGCCTGTTTGGTTTTTGGTCATTTTCTCCAAAACCACCGGCCCGATTTCAACCAAACCTTCTGCGTTGGACTCCCCTCGGACCCCCAGATGATATATTCGAGTTTGGAGAAATTTTAAATTTTCGTCAAAAAAAAAAAAAATTTGGTCAAAAAAAAAACGACAGGCGCGTACCTGTCGTCTTTTTAAAATCGCCTGTTTGGTTTTGGTCATTTTCTCCAAAACCACCGGCCCGATTTCAACCAAACCTTCTGCGTTGGACTCCCCTCGGACCCCAGATGATATATCCGAGTTTGGAGAAATTTGGAAAAATTTAATTTTTGGTCAAAAAAAAAAAAAAAAATTGGTCAAAATAAAACGACAGGCGCGTACCTGTCGTCTTTTTAAAATCGCCTGTTTGGTTTTGGTCATTTTCTCCAAAACCACCGGCCCGATTTCAACCAAACCTTCTGCGTTGGACTCCCCTCGGACCCCCAGATGATATATCCGAGTTTGGAGAAATTTGGAGACTTTTAATTTTTGGTCAAAAAAAAAAAAAAATTGGGTCAAAAAAACGACAGGCGCGTACCTGTCGTCTTTTTAAAATCGCCTGTTTGGTTTTTGGTCATTTTCTCCAAAACCACCGGCCCCGATTTCAACCAAACCTTCTGCGTTGGACTCCCCCTCGGACCCCCAGATGATTATCGATTGGAGAATTTGGAGAAATTTTTAATTTTTTGGTCAAAAAAAAAAAAAATTTGGTCAAAAAAAACGACAGGCGCGTACCTGTCGTCTTTTTAAAACGCCAGTTTGGTTTTTTGGTCATTTTCTCCAAAACCACCGGCCCGATTCAACCAAACCTTCTGCGTTGGACTCCCCTCGGACCCCAGATGATATATTCGAGTTTGGAGAAATTTAAATTTTTCGGTCAAAAAAAAAAAAAAATTTGGTCAAAAAAAACGAGAGGCGCGTACCTGTCGTCTTTTTAAAATCGCCTGTTTGGTTTTTGGTCATTTTCTCCAAAACCACCGGCCCGATTTCAACCAAACCTTCTGCGTTGGACTCCCCTCGGACCCCCAGATGATATATCCGAGTTTAGAGAAATTTGGAGAAAATTTTAATTTTTGGTCAAAAAAAAAAAAAAAAAATTGGTCAAAAAAAAACGACAGGCGCGTACCTGTCGTCTTTTTAAAATCGCCTGTTTGGTTTTTGGTCATTTTCTCCAAAACCACCGGCCCGATTTCAACAAACCTTCTGCGTTGGACTCCCCTCGGACCCCCAGATGATATATCCGAGTTTGGAGAAATTTTAATTTTTGTAAAAAAAAAAAAAAAATTTGGTCAAAAAAAAACGACAGGCGCGTACCTGTCGTCTTTTTAAAATCGCCTGTTTGGTTTTTGGTCATTTTCTCCAAAACCACCGCCCGATTTCACCAAACCTTCTGCGTTGGACTCCCTCGGACCCCCAGATGATATATCCGAGTTTGGAGAAATTTGAGAAATTTTAATTTTTGGTCAAAAAAAAAAAAAAATTGTCAAAAAAAACGACAGGCCGCGTACCTGTCGTCTTTTTAAATCGCCTGTTTGGTTTTTGGTCATTTTCTCCAAAACCACCGGCCCGATTTCAACCAAACCTTCTGCGTTGGACTCCCCTCGGACCCCCAGATGATATATCGAGTTTGGAGAAATTTTAATTTTTGGTCAAAAAAAAAAAAAAAATTGGTAAAAAAAAACGACAGGCGCGTACCTGTCGTCTTTTTAAAATCGCCTGTTTGGTTTTTGGTCATTTTCTCCAAAACCACCGGGCCCGATTCAACCAAACCTTCTGCGTTGGACTCCCCTCGGACCCCCAGATGATATATCGAGTTGGAGAAATTTTAAATTTTCGTCAAAAAAAAAAAAAAATTGGTCAAAAAAAACGACAGGCGCGTACCTGTCGTCTTTTTAAAATCGCCTGTTTGGTTTTTGGTCATTTTCTCAAAACCACCGGCCCCGATTTCAACCAAACCTTCTGCGTTGGACTCCCCTCGGACACCCCAGATGATATATCCGAGTTTGGAGAAATTTGAAATTTTTGGTCAAAAAAAAAAAAAAAATTTGGTCAAAAAAAACGACAGGCGCGTACCTGTCGTCTTTTTAAAATCGCCTGTTTGGTTTTTGGTCATTTTCTCCAAAACCACCGGCCCGATTTCAACCAAACCTTCTGCGTTGGACTCCCCTCGGACCCCCAGATGATATATCCGAGTTTGGAGAAATTTGGAGAAATTTTAATTTTGGTCAAAAAAAAAAAAAAAATTTGGTCAAAAAAAACGACAGGCGCGTACCTGTCGTCTTTTTAAAATCGCCTGTTTGGTTTTTGGTCATTTTCTCCAAAACCACCGGCCCGATTTCAACCAAACCTTCTGCGTTGGACTCCCCTCGGACCCCCAGATGATATATCGAGTTTGGAGAAATTTTAATTTTTGGTCAAAAAAAAAAAAAAAATTGGTCAAAAAAAAACGACAGGCGCGTACCTGTCGTCTTTTTAAAATCGCCTGTTTGGTTTTTGGTCATTTTCTCCAAAACCACCGGCCCGATTTCAACCAAACCTTCTGCGTTGGACTCCCCTCGGACCCCCAGATGATATATCCGAGTTTGGAGAAATTTTAATTTTTGTAAAAAAAAAAAAAAAAATTGGTCAAAAAAAAAGACAGGCGCGTACCTGTCGTCTTTTTAAATCGCCTGTTGGTTTTTGGTCATTTCTCCAAAACCACCGGCCCGATTTCAACCAAACCTTCTGCGTTGGACTCCCCTCGGACCCCCAGATGATATATCCGAGTTTGGAGAAATTTGAGAAATTTTAATTTTGGGTCAAAAAAAAAAAAAAAAATTGGTTAAAAAAAAACGACAGGCGCGTACCTGTCGTCTTTTTAAAAATCGCCTGTTTGGTTTTTGGTCATTTTCTCCAAAACCACGCCCGATTTCAACCAAACCTTCTGCGTTGGACTCCCCTCGACCCCCAGATGATATATCCGAGTTTGGAGAAATTTGAGAAATTTTAATTTTTGGTCAAAAAAAAAAAAAAAAATTGGTCAAAAAAAAACGACAGGCGCGTCCTGTCGTCTTTTTAAAATCGCCTGTTTGTTTTTGGTCATTTTCTCCAAAACCACCGGCCCGATTTCAACCAAACCTTCTGCGTTGGGACTCCCCTCGGACCCCCAGATGATATATCCGAGTTTGGAGAAATTTGAGAAATTTATTTTGGTCAAAAAAAAAAAAAAAATTGGTCAAAAAAAACGACAGGCGCGTACCTGTCGTCTTTTTAAAATCGCCTGTTTGGTTTTTGGTCATTTTCTCCAAAACACCGGCCCGATTTCAACCAAACCTTCTGCGTTGGCCTCTCCCCTCGGACCCCCAGATGATATATCGAGTTTGGAGAAATTTTAATTTTTGGTCAAAAAAAAAAAAAAAATTTGGTCAAAAAATACGACAGGCGCGTACCTGTCGTCTTTTTAATATCGCCTGTTTGGTTTTTGGTCATTTTCTCCAAAACCACCGGCCCGATTTCAACCAAAACCTTCTGCGTTGGACTCCCCTCGGACCCCCAGATGATATATCCGAGTTTGGAGAAATTTTATTTTTGGTCAAAAAAAAAAAAAAAATTGGTCAAAAAAAAACGACAGGCGCGTACCTGTCGTCTTTTTAAAATCGCCTGTTTGGTTTTTGGTCATTTTCTCCAAAACCACCGGCCCGATTTCAACCAAACCTTCTGCGTTGGACTCCCCTCGGACCCCCAGATGATATATCCGAGTTTGGAGAAATTTTAATTTTGGTCAAAAAAAAAAAAAAAATTGGTCAAAAAAAAACGACAGGCGCGTACCTGTCGTCTTTTTAAAATCGCCTGTTTGGTTTTTGGTCATTTTCTCCAAAACCACCGGCCCGATTTCAACCAAACCTTCTGCGTTGGACTCCCCTCGGACCCCCAGATGATATATCGAGTTTGGAGAAATTTTAATTTTTCGTCAAAAAAAAAAAAAAAATTTGGTCAAAAAAAACGACAGGCGCGTACCTGTCGTCTTTTTAAAATCGCCTGTTTGGTTTTTGGTCATTTTCTCCAAAACCACCGGCCCGATTTCAACCAAACCTTCTGCGTTGGACTCCCCTCGGACCCCCAGATGATATATCGAGTTTGGAGAAATTTGAGAAATTTTAATTTTTGGTCAAAAAAAAAAAAAAATTGGTCAAAAAAAAACGACAGGCGCGTACCTGTCGTCTTTTTAAAATCGCCTGTTTGGTTTTTGGTCATTTTCTCCAAAACCACCGGCCCGATTTCAACCAAACCTTCTGCGTTGGACTCCCCTCGGACCCCCAGATGATATATCCGAGTTTGGAAAAATTTTAATTTTTGGTCAAAAAAAAAAAAAAAATTTGGTCAAAAAAAGACGACAGGGCGCGTACCTGTCGTCTTTTTAAAATCGCCTGTTTGGTTTTTGGTCATTTTCTCCAAAACCACCGGCCCGATTTCAACCAAACCTTCTGCGTTGGACTCCCTCGGACCCCCAGATGATATATTCGAGTTTGGAGAAATTGGAAATTTTAATTTTTCGGTCAAAAAAAAAAAAAAATTTGGTCAAAAAAAAACGGACAGGCGCGTACCTGTCGTCTTTTTAAAATCGCCTGTTTGGTTTTTGGTCATTTTCCTCCAAAACCACCGGCCCGATTTCAACCAAACCTTCTGCGTTGGACTCCCCTCGGACCCCCAGATGATATATCCGAGTTGGAGAAATATTTCATTTTTGTCAAAAAAAAAAAAAAATTTGGTCAAAAAAAAACGACAGGCGCGTACCTGTCGTCTTTTTAAAATCGCCTGTTTGGTTTTTGGTCATTTTCTCCAAAACCACCGGCCCGATTTCAACCAAACCTTCTGCGTTGGACTCCCCTCGGACCCCCAGATGATATATCCGAGTTTGGAGAAATTTGAGAATTTAATTTTGGTCAAAAAAAAAAAAAAAATTGGTCAAAAAAAAACGACAGGCGCGTACCTGTCGTCTTTTTAAAATCGCCTGTTTGGTTTTTGGTCATTTTCTCCAAAACCACCGGCCCGATTTCAACCAAACCTTCTGCGTTGGACTCCCCTCGGACCCCCAGATGATATATCGAGTTTGGAGAAATTTTAAATTTTCGTCAAAAAAAAAAAAAAATTTGGTCAAAAAAAAACGACAGGCGCGTACCTGTCGTCTTTTTAAAATCGCCTGTTTGGTTTTTGGTCATTTTCTCCAAAACCACCGGCCCGATTTCAACCAAACCTTCTGCGTTGGACTCCCCTCGGACCCCCAGATGATATATCGAGTTTGGAGAAATTTTAAATTTTGGTCAAAAAAAAAAAAAAATTTGGTCAAAAAAAAACGACAGGCGCGTACCTGTCGTCTTTTTAAAATCGCCTGTTTGGTTTTTGGTCATTTTCTCCAAAACCACCGGCCCGATTTCAACCAAACCTTCTGCGTTGGACTCCCCTCGGACCCCCAGATGATATATCGAGTTTGGAGAAATTTTAATTTTTGGTCAAAAAAAAAAAAAAATTTGGTCAAAAAAAAACGACAGGCGCGTACCTGTCGTCTTTTTAAAATCGCCTGTTTGGTTTTTGGTCATTTTCTCCAAAACCACCGGCCCGATTTCAACCAAACCTTCTGCGTTGGACTCCCCTCGGACCCCCAGATGATATATCCGAGTTTGGAGAAATTTTAAATTTTTGGTCAAAAAAAAAAAAAAATTTGGTCAAAAAAAAACGACAGGCGCGTACCTGTCGTCTTTTTAAAATCGCCTGTTTGGTTTTTGGTCATTTTCTCCAAAACCACCGGCCCGATTTCAACCAAACCTTCTGCGTTGGACTCCCCTCGGACCCCCAGATGATATATCCGAGTTTGGAGAAATTTTAATTTTTGGTCAAAAAAAAAAAAAAAATTGGTCAAAAAAAAACGACAGGCGCGTACCTGTCGTCTTTTTAAAATCGCCTGTTTGGTTTTTGGTCATTTTCTCCAAAACCACCGGCCCGATTTCAACCAAACCTTCTGCGTTGGACTCCCCTCGGACCCCCAGATGATATATCCGAGTTTGGAGAAATTTTAATTTTTGGTCAAAAAAAAAAAAAAAATTGGTCAAAAAAAAACGACAGGCGCGTACCTGTCGTCTTTTTAAAATCGCCTGTTTGGTTTTTGGTCATTTTCTCCAAAACCACCGGCCCGATTTCAACCAAACCTTCTGCGTTGGACTCCCCTCGGACCCCCAGATGATATATCGAGTTTGGAGAAATTTTAATTTTTGGTCAAAAAAAAAAAAAAAATTGGTCAAAAAAAAACGACAGGCGCGTACCTGTCGTCTTTTTAAAATCGCCTGTTTGGTTTTTGGTCATTTTCTCCAAAACCACCGGCCCGATTTCAACCAAACCTTCTGCGTTGGACTCCCCTCGGACCCCCAGATGATATATCGAGTTTGGAGAAATTTTAATTTTTCGTCAAAAAAAAAAAAAAAATTGGTCAAAAAAAAACGACAGGCGCGTACCTGTCGTCTTTTTAAAATCGCCTGTTTGGTTTTTGGTCATTTTCTCCAAAACCACCGGCCCGATTTCAACCAAACCTTCTGCGTTGGACTCCCCTCGGACCCCCAGATGATATATCCGAGTTTGGAGAAATTTTAATTTTTGGTCAAAAAAAAAAAAAAAATTGGTCAAAAAAAAACGACAGGCGCGTACCTGTCGTCTTTTTAAAATCGCCTGTTTGGTTTTTGGTCATTTTCTCCAAAACCACCGGCCCGATTTCAACCAAACCTTCTGCGTTGGACTCCCCTCGGACCCCCAGATGATATATCCGAGTTTGGAGAAATTTGGAGAAATTTTAATTTTGGTCAAAAAAAAAAAAAAAATTGGTCAAAAAAAAACGACAGGCGCGTACCTGTCGTCTTTTTAAAATCGCCTGTTTGGTTTTTGGTCATTTTCTCCAAAACCACCGGCCCGATTTCAACCAAACCTTCTGCGTTGGACTCCCCTCGGACCCCCAGATGATATATCCGAGTTTGGAGAAATTTTAAATTTTTGGTCAAAAAAAAAAAAAAAATTGGTCAAAAAAAAACGACAGGCGCGTACCTGTCGTCTTTTTAAAATCGCCTGTTTGGTTTTTGGTCATTTTCTCCAAAACCACCGGCCCGATTTCAACCAAACCTTCTGCGTTGGACTCCCCTCGGACCCCCAGATGATATATCCGAGTTTGGAGAAATTTTAATTTTTGGTCAAAAAAAAAAAAAAAATTGGTCAAAAAAAAACGACAGGCGCGTACCTGTCGTCTTTTTAAAATCGCCTGTTTGGTTTTTGGTCATTTTCTCCAAAACCACCGGCCCGATTTCAACCAAACCTTCTGCGTTGGACTCCCCTCGGACCCCCAGATGATATATCGAGTTTGGAGAAATTTTAATTTTTGGTCAAAAAAAAAAAAAAAATTGGTCAAAAAAAAACGACAGGCGCGTACCTGTCGTCTTTTTAAAATCGCCTGTTTGGTTTTTGGTCATTTTCTCCAAAACCACCGGCCCGATTTCAACCAAACCTTCTGCGTTGGACTCCCCTCGGACCCCCAGATGATATATCCGAGTTTGGAGAAATTTGGAGAAATTTTAATTTTTGGTCAAAAAAAAAAAAAAATTTGGTCAAAAAAAAACGACAGGCGCGTACCTGTCGTCGTTTTAAAATCGCCTGTTTGGTTTTTGGTCATTTTCTCCAAAACCACCGGCCCGATTTCAACCAAACCTTCTGCGTTGGACTCCCCTCGGACCCCCAGATGATATATCCGAGTTTGGAGAAATTTTAATTTTTGGTCAAAAAAAAAAAAAAAATTGGTCAAAAAAAAACGACAGGCGCGTACCTGTCGTCTTTTTAAAATCGCCTGTTTGGTTTTTGGTCATTTTCTCCAAAACCACCGGCCCGATTTCAACCAAACCTTCTGCGTTGGACTCCCCTCGGACCCCCAGATGATATATCCGAGTTTGGAGAAATTTTAATTTTTGGTCAAAAAAAAAAAAAAAATTGGTCAAAAAAAAACGACAGGCGCGTACCTGTCGTCTTTTTAAAATCGCCTGTTTGGTTTTTGGTCATTTTCTCCAAAACCACCGGCCCGATTTCAACCAAACCTTCTGCGTTGGACTCCCCTCGGACCCCCAGATGATATATCCGAGTTTGGAGAAATTTTAATTTTTGGTCAAAAAAAAAAAAAAAATTGGTCAAAAAAAAACGACAGGCGCGTACCTGTCGTCTTTTTAAAATCGCCTGTTTGGTTTTTGGTCATTTTCTCCAAAACCACCGGCCCGATTTCAACCAAACCTTCTGCGTTGGACTCCCCTCGGACCCCCAGATGATATATCCGAGTTTGGAGAAATTTTAATTTTTGGTCAAAAAAAAAAAAAAATTTGGTCAAAATAAAACGACAGGCGCGTACCTGTCGTCTTTTTAAAATCGCCTGTTTGGTTTTTGGTCATTTTCTCCAAAACCACCGGCCCGATTTCAACCAAACCTTCTGCGTTGGACTCCCCTCGGACCCCCAGATGATATATCCGAGTTTGGAGAAATTTGGAGAAATTTTAATTTTGGTCAAAAAAAAAAAAAAAATTGGTCAAAAAAAAACGACAGGCGCGTACCTGTCGTCTTTTTAAAATCGCCTGTTTGGTTTTTGGTCATTTTCTCCAAAACCACCGGCCCGATTTCAACCAAACCTTCTGCGTTGGACTCCCCTCGGACCCCCAGATGATATATCCGAGTTTGGAGAAATTTTAAATTTTCGTCAAAAAAAAAAAAAAAATTGGTCAAAAAAAGACAGGCGCGTACCTGTCGTCTTTTTAAAATCGCCTGTTTGGTTTTTGGTCATTTTCTCCAAAACCACCGGCCCGATTTCAACCAAACCTTCTGCGTTGGACTCCCCTCGGACCCCCAGATGATATATCCGAGTTTGGAGAAATTTTAATTTTTGGTCAAAAAAAAAAAAAAATTTGGTCAAAAAAAAACGACAGGCGCGTACCTGTCGTCTTTTTAAAATCGCCTGTTTGGTTTTTGGTCATTTTCTCCAAAACCACCGGCCCGATTTCAACCAAACCTTCTGCGTTGGACTCCCCTCGGACCCCCAGATGATATATCCGAGTTTGGAGAAATTTTAATTTTTGGTCAAAAAAAAAAAAAAAATTGGTCAAAAAAAAACGACAGGCGCGTACCTGTCGTCTTTTTAAAATCGCCTGTTTGGTTTTTGGTCATTTTCTCCAAAACCACCGGCCCGATTTCAACCAAACCTTCTGCGTTGGACTCCCCTCGGACCCCCAGATGATATATCCGAGTTTGGAGAAATTTGGAGAAATTTAATTTTGGTCAAAAAAAAAAAAAAAATTGGTCAAAAAAAAACGACAGGCGCGTACCTGTCGTCTTTTTAAAATCGCCTGTTTGGTTTTTGGTCATTTTCTCCAAAACCACCGGCCCGATTTCAACCAAACCTTCTGCGTTGGACTCCCCTCGGACCCCCAGATGATATATCGAGTTTGGAGAAATTTTAAATTTTCGTCAAAAAAAAAAAAAAATTTGGTCAAAAAAAAACGACAGGCGCGTACCTGTCGTCTTTTTAAAATCGCCTGTTTGGTTTTTGGTCATTTTCTCCAAAACCACCGGCCCGATTTCAACCAAACCTTCTGCGTTGGACTCCCCTCGGACCCCCAGATGATATATCCGAGTTTGGAGAAATTTTAATTTTTGGTCAAAAAAAAAAAAAAATTGGTCAAAAAAAAACGACAGGCGCGTACCTGTCGTCTTTTTAAAATCGCCTGTTTGGTTTTTGGTCATTTTCTCCAAAACCACCGGCCCGATTTCAACCAAACCTTCTGCGTTGGACTCCCCTCGGACCCCCAGATGATATATCGAGTTTGGAGAAATTTTAAATTTTGGTCAAAAAAAAAAAAAAATTTGGTCAAAAAAAAACGACAGGCGCGTACCTGTCGTCTTTTTAAAATCGCCTGTTTGGTTTTTGGTCATTTTCTCCAAAACCACCGGCCCGATTTCAACCAAACCTTCTGCGTTGGACTCCCCTCGGACCCCCAGATGATATATCCGAGTTTGGAGAAATTTGGAGAAATTTTAATTTTTGGTCAAAAAAAAAAAAAAAATTTGGTCAAAAAAAAACGACAGGCGCGTACCTGTCGTCTTTTTAAAATCGCCTGTTTGGTTTTTGGTCATTTTCTCCAAAACCACCGGCCCGATTTCAACCAAACCTTCTGCGTTGGACTCCCCTCGGACCCCCAGATGATATATCGAGTTTGGAGAAATTTTAATTTTTGGTCAAAAAAAAAAAAAAAATTGGTCAAAAAAAAACGACAGGCGCGTACCTGTCGTCTTTTTAAAATCGCCTGTTTGGTTTTTGGTCATTTTCTCCAAAACCACCGGCCCGATTTCAACCAAACCTTCTGCGTTGGACTCCCCTCGGACCCCCAGATGATATATCCGAGTTTGGAGAAATTTTAATTTTTGGTCAAAAAAAAAAAAAAATTTGGTCAAAAAAAAACGACAGGCGCGTACCTGTCGTCTTTTTAAAATCGCCTGTTTGGTTTTTGGTCATTTTCTCCAAAACCACCGGCCCGATTTCAACCAAACCTTCTGCGTTGGACTCCCCTCGGACCCCCAGATGATATATCCGAGTTTGGAGAAATTTTAATTTTTGGTCAAAAAAAAAAAAAAATTTGGTCAAAAAAAAACGACAGGCGCGTACCTGTCGTCTTTTTAAAATCGCCTGTTTGGTTTTTGGTCATTTTCTCCAAAACCACCGGCCCGATTTCAACCAAACCTTCTGCGTTGGACTCCCCTCGGACCCCCAGATGATATATCCGAGTTTGGAGAAATTTTAAATTTTTGGTCAAAAAAAAAAAAAAAATTGGTCAAAAAAAAACGACAGGCGCGTACCTGTCGTCTTTTTAAAATCGCCTGTTTGGTTTTTGGTCATTTTCTCCAAAACCACCGGCCCGATTTCAACCAAACCTTCTGCGTTGGACTCCCCTCGGACCCCCAGATGATATATCGAGTTTGGAGAAATTTTAATTTTTGGTCAAAAAAAAAAAAAAAATTGGTCAAAAAAAAACGACAGGCGCGTACCTGTCGTCTTTTTAAAATCGCCTGTTTGGTTTTTGGTCATTTTCTCCAAAACCACCGGCCCGATTTCAACCAAACCTTCTGCGTTGGACTCCCCTCGGACCCCCAGATGATATATCCGAGTTTGGAGAAATTTTAATTTTTGGTCAAAAAAAAAAAAAAAATTGGTCAAAAAAAAACGACAGGCGCGTACCTGTCGTCTTTTTAAAATCGCCTGTTTGGTTTTTGGTCATTTTCTCCAAAACCACCGGCCCGATTTCAACCAAACCTTCTGCGTTGGACTCCCCTCGGACCCCCAGATGATATATCCGAGTTTGGAGAAATTTTAATTTTTGGTCAAAAAAAAAAAATAATTGGTCAAAAAAAAACGACAGGCGCGTACCTGTCGTCTTTTTAAAATCGCCTGTTTGGTTTTTGGTCATTTTCTCCAAAACCACCGGCCCGATTTCAACCAAACCTTCTGCGTTGGACTCCCCTCGGACCCCCAGATGATATATCGAGTTTGGAGAAATTTTAATTTTTGGTCAAAAAAAAAAAAAAATTTGGTCAAAAAAAAACGACAGGCGCGTACCTGTCGTCTTTTTAAAATCGCCTGTTTGGTTTTTGGTCATTTTCTCCAAAACCACCGGCCCGATTTCAACCAAACCTTCTGCGTTGGACTCCCCTCGGACCCCCAGATGATATATCCGAGTTTGGAGAAATTTTAATTTTTGGTCAAAAAAAAAAAAAAAATTGGTCAAAAAAAAACGACAGGCGCGTACCTGTCGTCTTTTTAAAATCGCCTGTTTGGTTTTTGGTCATTTTCTCCAAAACCACCGGCCCGATTTCAACCAAACCTTCTGCGTTGGACTCCCCTCGGACCCCCAGATGATATATCCGAGTTTGGAGAAATTTGGAGAAATTTTAATTTTTGGTCAAAAAAAAAAAAAAAAATTGGTCAAAAAAAAACGACAGGCGCGTACCTGTCGTCTTTTTAAAATCGCCTGTTTGGTTTTTGGTCATTTTCTCCAAAACCACCGGCCCGATTTCAACCAAACCTTCTGCGTTGGACTCCCCTCGGACCCCCAGATGATATATCGAGTTTGGAGAAATTTTAATTTTTGGTCAAAAAAAAAAAAAAAATTGGTCAAAAAAAAACGACAGGCGCGTACCTGTCGTCTTTTTAAAATCGCCTGTTTGGTTTTTGGTCATTTTCTCCAAAACCACCGGCCCGATTTCAACCAAACCTTCTGCGTTGGACTCCCCTCGGACCCCCAGATGATATATCCGAGTTTGGAGAAATTTGGAGAAATTTTAATTTTTGGTCAAAAAAAAAAAAAAAATTTGGTCAAAAAAAAACGACAGGCGCGTACCTGTCGTCTTTTTAAAATCGCCTGTTTGGTTTTTGGTCATTTTCTCCAAAACCACCGGCCCGATTTCAACCAAACCTTCTGCGTTGGACTCCCCTCGGACCCCCAGATGATATATCGAGTTTGGAGAAATTTTAAATTTTCGGTCAAAAAAAAAAAAAAATTTGGTCAAAAAAAAACGACAGGCGCGTACCTGTCGTCTTTTTAAAATCGCCTGTTTGGTTTTTGGTCATTTTCTCCAAAACCACCGGCCCGATTTCAACCAAACCTTCTGCGTTGGACTCCCCTCGGACCCCCAGATGATATATCCGAGTTTGGAGAAATTTTAATTTTTGGTCAAAAAAAAAAAAAAATTGGTCAAAATAAAACGACAGGCGCGTACCTGTCGTCTTTTTAAAATCGCCTGTTTGGTTTTTGGTCATTTTCTCCAAAACCACCGGCCCGATTTCAACCAAACCTTCTGCGTTGGACTCCCCTCGGACCCCCAGATGATATATCCGAGTTTGGAGAAATTTTAATTTTTGGTCAAAAAAAAAAAAAAAATTGGTCAAAAAAAAACGACAGGCGCGTACCTGTCGTCTTTTTAAAATCGCCTGTTTGGTTTTTGGTCATTTTCTCCAAAACCACCGGCCCGATTTCAACCAAACCTTCTGCGTTGGACTCCCCTCGGACCCCCAGATGATATATCCGAGTTTGGAGAAATTTGGAGAAATTTTAATTTTTGGTCAAAAAAAAAAAAAAATTTGGTCAAAAAAAAACGACAGGCGCGTACCTGTCGTCTTTTTAAAATCGCCTGTTTGGTTTTTGGTCATTTTCTCCAAAACCACCGGCCCGATTTCAACCAAACCTTCTGCGTTGGACTCCCCTCGGACCCCCAGATGATATATCCGAGTTTGGAGAAATTTTAATTTTTGGTCAAAAAAAAAAAAAAAATTTGGTCAAAAAAAAACGACAGGCGCGTACCTGTCGTCTTTTTAAAATCGCCTGTTTGGTTTTTGGTCATTTTCTCCAAAACCACCGGCCCGATTTCAACCAAACCTTCTGCGTTGGACTCCCCTCGGACCCCCAGATGATATATTCGAGTTTGGAGAAATTTTAATTTTTGGTCAAAAAAAAAAAAAAATTTGGTAAAAAAAAAACGACAGGCGCGTACCTGTCGTCTTTTTAAAATCGCCTGTTTGGTTTTTGGTCATTTTCTCCAAAACCACCGGCCCGATTTCAACCAAACCTTCTGCGTTGGACTCCCCTCGGACCCCCAGATGATATATCCGAGTTTGGAGAAATTTGGAGAAATTTTAATTTTTGGTCAAAAAAAAAAAAAAAATTGGTCAAAAAAAAACGACAGGCGCGTACCTGTCGTCTTTTTAAAATCGCCTGTTTGGTTTTTGGTCATTTTCTCCAAAACCACCGGCCCGATTTCAACCAAACCTTCTGCGTTGGACTCCCCTCGGACCCCCAGATGATATATCGAGTTTGGAGAAATTTTAATTTTTGGTCAAAAAAAAAAAAAAAATTGGTCAAAAAAAAACGACAGGCGCGTACCTGTCGTCTTTTTAAAATCGCCTGTTTGGTTTTTGGTCATTTTCTCCAAAACCACCGGCCCGATTTCAACCAAACCTTCTGCGTTGGACTCCCCTCGGACCCCCAGATGATATATCCGAGTTTGGAGAAATTTGGAGAAATTTTAATTTTTGGTCAAAAAAAAAAAAAAAATTTGGTCAAAAAAAAACGACAGGCGCGTACCTGTCGTCTTTTTAAAATCGCCTGTTTGGTTTTTGGTCATTTTCTCCAAAACCACCGGCCCGATTTCAACCAAACCTTCTGCGTTGGACTCCCCTCGGACCCCCAGATGATATATCGAGTTTGGAGAAATTTTAAATTTTCGGTCAAAAAAAAAAAAAAATTTGGTCAAAAAAAAACGACAGGCGCGTACCTGTCGTCTTTTTAAAATCGCCTGTTTGGTTTTTGGTCATTTTCTCCAAAACCACCGGCCCGATTTCAACCAAACCTTCTGCGTTGGACTCCCCTCGGACCCCCAGATGATATATCCGAGTTTGGAGAAATTTGGAGAAATTTAAATTTTTGGTCAAAAAAAAAAAAAAAATTGGTCAAAAAAAAACGACAGGCGCGTACCTGTCGTCTTTTTAAAATCGCCTGTTTGGTTTTTGGTCATTTTCTCCAAAACCACCGGCCCGATTTCAACCAAACCTTCTGCGTTGGACTCCCCTCGGACCCCCAGATGATATATCGAGTTTGGAGAAATTTTAATTTTTGGTCAAAAAAAAAAAAAAATTGGTCAAAAAAAAACGACAGGCGCGTACCTGTCGTCTTTTTAAAATCGCCTGTTTGGTTTTTGGTCATTTTCTCCAAAACCACCGGCCCGATTTCAACCAAACCTTCTGCGTTGGACTCCCCTCGGACCCCCAGATGATATATCCGAGTTTGGAGAAATTTGGAGAAATTTTAATTTTTGGTCAAAAAAAAAAAAAAAATTTGGTCAAAAAAAAACGACAGGCGCGTACCTGTCGTCTTTTTAAAATCGCCTGTTTGGTTTTTGGTCATTTTCTCCAAAACCACCGGCCCGATTTCAACCAAACCTTCTGCGTTGGACTCCCCTCGGACCCCCAGATGATATATTCGAGTTTGGAGAAATTTTAAATTTTCGTCAAAAAAAAAAAAAAATTTGGTCAAAAAAAAACGACAGGCGCGTACCTGTCGTCTTTTTAAAATCGCCTGTTTGGTTTTTGGTCATTTTCTCCAAAACCACCGGCCCGATTTCAACCAAACCTTCTGCGTTGGACTCCCCTCGGACCCCCAGATGATATATCCGAGTTTGGAGAAATTTGGAGAAATTTTAATTTTTGGTCAAAAAAAAAAAAAAAATTGGTCAAAAAAAAACGACAGGCGCGTACCTGTCGTCTTTTTAAAATCGCCTGTTTGGTTTTTGGTCATTTTCTCCAAAACCACCGGCCCGATTTCAACCAAACCTTCTGCGTTGGACTCCCCTCGGACCCCCAGATGATATATCCGAGTTTGGAGAAATTGGAGAAATTTTAATTTTTGGTCAAAAAAAAAAAAAAATTTGGTCAAAAAAAACGACAGGCGCGTACCTGTCGTCTTTTTAAAATCGCCTGTTTGGTTTTTGGTCATTTTCTCCAAAACCACCGGCCCGATTTCAACCAAACCTTCTGCGTTGGACTCCCCTCGGACCCCCAGATGATATATCCGAGTTTGGAGAAATTTTAATTTTTGGTCAAAAAAAAAAAAAAAATTGGTCAAAAAAAAACGACAGGCGCGTACCTGTCGTCTTTTTAAAATCGCCTGTTTGGTTTTTGGTCATTTTCTCCAAAACCACCGGCCCGATTTCAACCAAACCTTCTGCGTTGGACTCCCCTCGGACCCCCAGATGATATATCCGAGTTTGGAGAAATTTTAATTTTTGGTCAAAAAAAAAAAAAAATTGGTCAAAAAAAAACGACAGGCGCGTACCTGTCGTCTTTTTAAAATCGCCTGTTTGGTTTTTGGTCATTTTCTCCAAAACCACCGGCCCGATTTCAACCAAACCTTCTGCGTTGGACTCCCCTCGGACCCCCAGATGATATATCCGAGTTTGGAGAAATTTTAATTTTTGGTCAAAAAAAAAAAAAAAATTGGTCAAAAAAAAACGACAGGCGCGTACCTGTCGTCTTTTTAAAATCGCCTGTTTGGTTTTTGGTCATTTTCTCCAAAACCACCGGCCCGATTTCAACCAAACCTTCTGCGTTGGACTCCCCTCGGACCCCCAGATGATATATCCGAGTTTGGAGAAATTTTAATTTTTGGTCAAAAAAAAAAAAAAATTTGGTCAAAAAAAAACGACAGGCGCGTACCTGTCGTCTTTTTAAAATCGCCTGTTTGGTTTTTGGTCATTTTCTCCAAAACCACCGGCCCGATTTCAACCAAACCTTCTGCGTTGGACTCCCCTCGGACCCCCAGATGATATATCCGAGTTTGGAGAAATTTTAATTTTTGGTCAAAAAAAAAAAAAAAAATTGGTCAAAAAAAAACGACAGGCGCGTACCTGTCGTCTTTTTAAAATCGCCTGTTTGGTTTTTGGTCATTTTCTCCAAAACCACCGGCCCGATTTCAACCAAACCTTCTGCGTTGGACTCCCCTCGGACCCCCAGATGATATATTCGAGTTTGGAGAAATTTTAAATTTTCGTCAAAAAAAAAAAAAAATTTGGTCAAAAAAAAACGACAGGCGCGTACCTGTCGTCTTTTTAAAATCGCCTGTTTGGTTTTTGGTCATTTTCTCCAAAACCACCGGCCCGATTTCAACCAAACCTTCTGCGTTGGACTCCCCTCGGACCCCCAGATGATATATCCGAGTTTGGAGAAATTTGAGAAATTTAATTTTTGGTCAAAAAAAAAAAAAAAATTGGTCAAAAAAAAACGACAGGCGCGTACCTGTCGTCTTTTTAAAATCGCCTGTTTGGTTTTTGGTCATTTTCTCCAAAACCACCGGCCCGATTTCAACCAAACCTTCTGCGTTGGACTCCCCTCGGACCCCCAGATGATATATCCGAGTTTGGAGAAATTTTAATTTTTGGTCAAAAAAAAAAAAAAAATTTGGTCAAAAAAAAACGACAGGCGCGTACCTGTCGTCTTTTTAAAATCGCCTGTTTGGTTTTTGGTCATTTTCTCCAAAACCACCGGCCCGATTTCAACCAAACCTTCTGCGTTGGACTCCCCTCGGACCCCCAGATGATATATCCGAGTTTGGAGAAATTTTAAATTTTGGTCAAAAAAAAAAAAAAATTTGGTCAAAAAAAAACGACAGGCGCGTACCTGTCGTCTTTTTAAAATCGCCTGTTTGGTTTTTGGTCATTTTCTCCAAAACCACCGGCCCGATTTCAACCAAACCTTCTGCGTTGGACTCCCCTCGGACCCCCAGATGATATATCCGAGTTTGGAGAAATTTTAATTTTTGGACAAAAAAAAAAAAAAAATTGGTCAAAAAAAACGACAGGCGCGTACCTGTCGTCTTTTTAAAATCGCCTGTTTGGTTTTTGGTCATTTTCTCCAAAACCACCGGCCCGATTTCAACCAAACCTTCTGCGTTGGACTCCCCTCGGACCCCCAGATGATATATCCGAGTTTGGAGAAATTTGGAGAAATTTAAATTTTTGGTCAAAAAAAAAAAAAAAATTGGTCAAAAAAAAACGACAGGCGCGTACCTGTCGTCTTTTTAAAATCGCCTGTTTGGTTTTTGGTCATTTTCTCCAAAACCACCGGCCCGATTTCAACCAAACCTTCTGCGTTGGACTCCCCTCGGACCCCCAGATGATATATCCGAGTTTGGAGAAATTTTAATTTTTGGTCAAAAAAAAAAAAAAATGTGGTCAAAAAAAAACGACAGGCGCGTACCTGTCGTCTTTTTAAAATCGCCTGTTTGGTTTTTGGTCATTTTCTCCAAAACCACCGGCCCGATTTCAACCAAACCTTCTGCGTTGGACTCCCCTCGGACCCCCAGATGATATATCCGAGTTTGGAGAAATTTTAATTTTCGTCAAAAAAAAAAAAAAATTGGTCAAAAAAAAACGACAGGCGCGTACCTGTCGTCTTTTTAAAATCGCCTGTTTGGTTTTTGGTCATTTTCTCCAAAACCACCGGCCCGATTTCAACCAAACCTTCTGCGTTGGACTCCCCTCGGACCCCCAGATGATATATCCGAGTTTGGAGAAATTTGGAGAAATTTAATTTTGGTCAAAAAAAAAAAAAAATTGGTCAAAAAAAACGACAGGCGCGTACCTGTCGTCTTTTTAAAATCGCCTGTTTGGTTTTTGGTCATTTTCTCCAAAACCACCGGCCCGATTTCAACCAAACCTTCTGCGTTGGACTCCCCTCGGACCCCCAGATGATATATCCGAGTTTGGAGAAATTTGAGAAATTTAATTTTGGTCAAAAAAAAAAAAAAATTTGGTCAAAAAAAACGACAGGCGCGTACCTGTCGTCTTTTTAAAATCGCCTGTTTGGTTTTTGGTCATTTTCTCCAAAACCACCGGCCCGATTTCAACCAAACCTTCTGCGTTGGACTCCCCTCGGACCCCCAGATGATATATCCGAGTTTGGAGAAATTTTAATTTTTGGTCAAAAAAAAAAAAAAAATTTGGTCAAAAAAAAACGACAGGCGCGTACCTGTCGTCTTTTTAAAATCGCCTGTTTGGTTTTTGGTCATTTTCTCCAAAACCACCGGCCCGATTTCAACCAAACCTTCTGCGTTGGACTCCCCTCGGACCCCCAGATGATATATCCGAGTTTGGAGAAATTTTAATTTTTGGTCAAAAAAAAAAAAAAATTTGGTCAAAAAAAAACGACAGGCGCGTACCTGTCGTCTTTTTAAAATCGCCTGTTTGGTTTTTGGTCATTTTCTCCAAAACCACCGGCCCGATTTCAACCAAACCTTCTGCGTTGGACTCCCCTCGGACCCCCAGATGATATATCCGAGTTTGGAGAAATTTGGAGAAATTTTAATTTTTGGTCAAAAAAAAAAAAAACATTTGGTCAAAAAAAAACGACAGGCGCGTACCTGTCGTCTTTTTAAAATCGCCTGTTTGGTTTTTGGTCATTTTCTCCAAAACCACCGGCCCGATTTCAACCAAACCTTCTGCGTTGGACTCCCCTCGGACCCCCAGATGATATATCCGAGTTTGGAGAAATTTTAATTTTTGGTCAAAAAAAAAAAAAAAATTGGTCCAAAAAAACGACAGGCGCGTACCTGTCGTCTTTTTAAAATCGCCTGTTTGGTTTTTGGTCATTTTCTCCAAAACCACCGGCCCGATTTCAACCAAACCTTCTGCGTTGGACTCCCCTCGGACCCCCAGATGATATATCCGAGTTTGGAGAAATTTTAATTTTGGTCAAAAAAAAAAAAAAATTTGGTCAAAAAAAACGACAGGCGCGTACCTGTCGTCTTTTTAAAATCGCCTGTTTGGTTTTTGGTCATTTTCTCCAAAACCACCGGCCCGATTTCAACCAAACCTTCTGCGTTGGACTCCCCTCGGACCCCCAGATGATATATCCGAGTTTGGAGAAATTTGGAGAAATTTTAATTTTTGGTCAAAAAAAAAAAAAAAATTGGTCAAAAAAAAACGACAGGCGCGTACCTGTCGTCTTTTTAAAATCGCCTGTTTGGTTTTTGGTCATTTTCTCCAAAACCACCGGCCCGATTTCAACCAAACCTTCTGCGTTGGACTCCCCTCGGACCCCCAGATGATATATCCGAGTTTGGAGAAATTTTAATTTTGGTCAAAAAAAAAAAAAAATTTGGTCAAAAAAAAACGACAGGCGCGTACCTGTCGTCTTTTTAAAATCGCCTGTTTGGTTTTTGGTCATTTTCTCCAAAACCACCGGCCCGATTTCAACCAAACCTTCTGCGTTGGACTCCCCTCGGACCCCCAGATGATATATTCGAGTTTGGAGAAATTTTAAATTTTCGTCAAAAAAAAAAAAAAATTTGGTCAAAAAAAAACGACAGGCGCGTACCTGTCGTCTTTTTAAAATCGCCTGTTTGGTTTTTGGTCATTTTCTCCAAAACCACCGGCCCGATTTCAACCAAACCTTCTGCGTTGGACTCCCCTCGGACCCCCAGATGATATATCCGAGTTTGGAGAAATTTGAGAAATTTAATTTTTGGTCAAAAAAAAAAAAAAATTGGTCAAAATAAAACGACAGGCGCGTACCTGTCGTCTTTTTAAAATCGCCTGTTTGGTTTTTGGTCATTTTCTCCAAAACCACCGGCCCGATTTCAACCAAACCTTCTGCGTTGGACTCCCCTCGGACCCCCAGATGATATATTCGAGTTTGGAGAAATTTTAAATTTTCGTCAAAAAAAAAAAAAAAATTGGTCAAAAAAAACGACAGGCGCGTACCTGTCGTCTTTTTAAAATCGCCTGTTTGGTTTTGGTCATTTTCTCCAAAACCACCGGCCCGATTTCAACCAAACCTTCTGCGTTGGACTCCCCTCGGACCCCCAGATGATATATCCGAGTTTGGAGAAATTTTAATTTTTGGTCAAAAAAAAAAAAAAAAATGGTCAAAAAAAAACGACAGGCGCGTACCTGTCGTCTTTTTAAAATCGCCTGTTTGGTTTTTGGTCATTTTCTCCAAAACCACCGGCCCGATTTCAACCAAACCTTCTGCGTTGGACTCCCCTCGGACCCCCAGATGATATATCCGAGTTTGGAGAAATTTTAATTTTTGGTCAAAAAAAAAAAAAAAATTGGTCAAAAAAAAACGACAGGCGCGTACCTGTCGTCTTTTTAAAATCGCCTGTTTGGTTTTTGGTCATTTTCTCCAAAACCACCGGCCGGATTTCAACCAAACCTTCTGCGTTGGACTCCCCTCGGACCCCCAGATGATATATCCGAGTTTGGAGAAATTTTAATTTTTGGTCAAAAAAAAAAAAAAAATTGGTCAAAAAAAACGACAGGCGCGTACCTGTCGTCTTTTTAAAATCGCCTGTTTGGTTTTGGTCATTTTCTCCAAAACCACCGGCCCGATTTCAACCAAACCTTCTGCGTTGGACTCCCCTCGGACCCCAGATGATATATCCGAGTTTGGAGAAATTTTAAAATTTAATTTTGTCAAAAAAAAAAAAAAAAATTGTCAAAAAAAACGACAGGCGCGTACCTGTCGTCTTTTTAAAATCGCCTGTTTGGTTTTTGGTCATTTTCTCCAAAACCACCGGCCCGATTTCAACCAAACCTTCTGCGTTGGACTCCCCTCGGACCCCCAGATGATATATCGAGTTTGGAGAAATTTTAATTTTTGTCAAAAAAAAAAAAAAATTTGGTCAAAAAAAAACGACAGGCGCGTACCTGTCGTCTTTTTAAAATCGCCTGTTTGGTTTTTGGTCATTTTCTCCAAAACCACCGGCCCGATTTCAACCAAACCTTCTGCTTTGGACTCCCCTCGGACCCCCAGATGATATATCGAGTTTGGAGAAATTTTAAATTTTCGTCAAAAAAAAAAAAAAAAATTGGTCAAAAAAAAACGACAGGCGCGTACCTGTCGTCTTTTTAAAATCGCCTGTTTGGTTTTTGGTCATTTTCCCAAAACCACCGGCCCGATTTCAACCAAACCTTCTGCGTTGGACTCCCCTCGGACCCCCAGATGATATATCCGATTTGTTTGGAGAAATTTTAATTTTTGGTCAAAAAAAAAAAAAAATTGGTCAAAAAAAACGACAGGCGCGTACCTGTCGTCTTTTTAAAATCGCCTGTTTGGTTTTTGGTCATTTTCTCCAAAACCACCGGCCCGATTTCAACCAAACCTTCTGCGTTGGACTCCCCTCGGACCCCCAGATGATATATCCGAGTTTGGAAATTTTTTTATTTTTGGTCAAAAAAAAAAAAAAAAAATTTGGTCAAAAAAACGACTGTACGTCTTTTTAAAATCGCCTGTTTGGTTTTTGGTCATTTTCTCCAAAACCACCGGCCCGATTTCAACCAAACCTTCTGCGTTGGACTCCCCTCGGACCCTCCAGATGATATATCCGAGTTTGGAGAAATTTGGAGATAATTTTAATTTTTGGTCAAAAAAAAAAAAAAAATTGGTCAAAAAAA